>NC_063337.1:89432998-89505128 GCF_021869965.1 Rhincodon typus | reverse complement strand
CACACATGTATACAAACACACACACACACGCACACATACACACACACTCATAGACCTGCACAAGTACACACACATACACACAAACACACACACATCCCTCGTGTCGTTCCTATTCAGGTACAGAAGTGAGAGGAGTTAAAATTGAGCATTAAATTCTCTGGAAGGACAGCCTTGAAGGAAACCAAATTTACATTTCCTGTTCATCACAATTATTAAAACAAAGCTCCTGAAATCAGAGGAATTTGCTAAGTGATTTTGAAAGCACTGAGGCACTGAAGTATGGAATCTATATGCTTTATTATACACTTGGCAAGTTCAGGATTAACCAGAGTTCCAGCCAAACCACTGAGAAGAAAATGAGGAAGCGATTTAAGCTTTTATATGACAAGACACTGACCAGCACAATTCATGCTTATAAAATCAAGCTTTAATAGATTAATCCAGCAATGTGATTTAATTGCCTGAGAGATTGCTCACGAGTAAACTACAATCTCAGTTTTTAACCCAAAAGTTGATATTGTTACATTTCCTGTCAAAAAGCTGACACATCTGCTGTATACTCTGCATTACTTACAAATTTCCACATTTTTCTTTATCTCCATTTGGCAACAACTCCTGAGAAATTCCATCATGTTTATTGCTAGACTGAGAGCATAACTGATGAGCTTATATTCACCTCATGCCTTAATCAGTTCTCTATCCCTTATTCTATCATAAAACATGTCAAAACATTCATTATATTTGCATAAAACCATAAAACACTGATAGGGAATGCTGATGAACCTTAAAACAAGTTTTTCATATTAATACTTGCAAATTTTATTACTAATTTGGACATTCACTTTGATGTTATTAATGATGACATATATTGTGAATAAAGTAAATCATGTTTGCTTTGACAGTTTAATGTACTGATAGAGAAAAGTAATATAGTGATGCAGTTGTCAAATTACACTGCTGTATCTTGTGACAAAATAATAAAGTTATAACCAGGAATATTCACATTGTAACTGAAGTGCTTACGACAGCTTGATCCTTTATGGTAACTTTACCTTGCTCATCCACTTCACAGAGAGTTATTACTCTTTATAACCTATTCAGTACATGGAACAAATAACACTCATACTGTCACTGTGAAGCAAAATGTTGCTTCAGCTGCTTATACCAGATGAATTAATGATAGCCGCAGATGTCTCCGGAAATTTTAAGAGGAGCGTTGATAACAAAGCACTCCTAAAGCTGCTTCAATAACTATTAAGAGTGAATGTGCATACTGATTTTACAGCAATGAAATAAGATATTGACTCAACTTGTCGATGCCAATGTTTACAGTAGATACAGACCTCCTCCCATCTTAATGTATCATACACCATCAACATATCCTTCTAAACCTTTCTCTCTCATGTGTTTGTCTCACATTGATCTAAATTCTTTTCACTTCAACTACTCCATGTGATAATGATTCTCCTCAGTCAAATTACTCAGATACATTAATAGCTATCTTATATTAAGCTAATGTTGGATTTCCGACAAAGTGCAGGAAATATTCATATGAATGGTCCCAGGGAAGAGGAACTTCAGTGATATAAATAGATTGGAAAGGTTGGAACTATTTTCTTTAAGAATAGAAGATTGAAGAAATTTGATATTGTATTTAAAATCTATGGAGAGATAATGGCCGAATGGTATTATCACTATTAATCTAGAGACACACGCAACGTTCTGGTGACCTGGGTTCAAATCCTGCCATGGCACATGGAAGAATTTGAATTCAATAAAGATCTGGAATTAAGAGTCTATTGATGGCCATGAAGCCATTATTGGGGAAAACACATTTGCTTCATTAATGTGAAGGAAAATACTATCTGTACCTGGTCTGGCCTGCACATGACCGCAGAAATGTGATTTACTCTTAAAGAGTCCTCTGGGCAACTAGGTATGGAGAATAAATGCTGACCTAGTCCAGTGATGCCCTCATCCTGTGAATGAACTTTAAAAAAAAATCATGGAAGTAGCCTGGATAGAGTAAAGAGGTGGAGCAAGTGAAATCCCTGCAGGTGGAAGGATGGAAAATGAAGGGGCACAGATGTAAGACAATTGGAAAAATGGAGACTTAACTACAACCCTTTCATAGAGCAAATTGTTGGGATCTGGTATGCATCGCTTGACCATGTTGTAGAGGCAGGTTCAGTTGAAGGATTTGTGTTATGATCAGAAAAAGAAAAGTGTGCAGTATATCAGGGAAAGGGGCAGAGGACTGTACAAATTAAGTTGCACTTTCAGACTGCCAGCATAGACCCAGTGGGCTGAATGCATTCCTTCCATGCAGTGACCATTCTGTTATTCTATGACATGCAAGGAGCTCAATGTTGCTCATTTTGGTCAATCCATCCCATTTTAATTCAACATAATCTGAACCCATTGGTCTCTGCAAAAGCTCAGTGTAAAAGATCATGTAATGCTATTTGTTGATAAAAATAAGGCCAAAACATCCACAAGACATAGGATCAGAAATAGGCCTTTTAGCCCAAGGAATCTGCTCTGCCATTTTGATAAGATGGTTATGGATCTAACAATCTTCAAAATCACCTTACTGACTTTTCCCTATAGCCCTTTATCCACCTTACTGATTAAAAATGATTCTATCACAACCTTGAATATCCTTAATGACACAGTCTCAATTGTTATTTGTACTAATGAACTTAAAAATGGTACGGTCTCACTAATTATGAAGCGTCTGCAGGTCTTGTGTTGATAATGCAGCATCCAAATCAGGGAAGCATGTCATGTTAACTCCAAACCCTAGTTACATCAGCTCCCCCAGCATCAATTGCACTGCCCTACTCCCCTGCTGTTTCCATCTCACTTATTAAGGACAGGATCAACCTTCCCTGTTCACCATTTGCATTTTGCAATGGGAATAACCATATGATTGAACGACACTCAGTTGTACCTTAGAGGAGGAAACGTCTACAAAACGTCTGAATTGGAAACTGCACTAGAGATGCTTGGGATCACTCAGAAGATCCAACACACTGACTTCATTAAAGTTTTCCAGGAGCTTTGAACTTCTGGTGTGCAATTCTCCAGCTCTGGTTGCTCCCAAAAAGCCTCCGAATCTGAATTAGAGTTAGAGACCTTGAGCAATTCTGACATATTTACCTGGATAGATATGCAGAAATGATAGAAAGAAAAATTCAAGTCTAACTCCCCGGTAGCATGTAACTCACCCTTCTTCTGACTTTCCCCACAATCCCCTTGGCTGACATACCTCACCCACAACTACCCAGTACAGAACGTAGTGTAGCGTTGGTCTGAGACAACGAAAGGGTTTCAACAGGACTGCTTAGAGTCAGTGGACTGATCCATATTCAAGAACTTAGCGGCCAACATAAATGAGTATTCCACTACCATTACAGACTTCATTAGTAAGTGCGTAGAAAATTGCGTACCGGTGGAGCCAATCCAAATGTTCCCCAACCGTAAACTATAGATGACCCAGGTGATCCACTCCTTAGTGAAGCTCAGGTCTGAAGAATTCAAGTCAGATGACTCTGATCTATACTGGAAATCCAGGTACGATCTTCACAAGGTCTTCAGAGAGGCACAAGGCAATACTAAACTAAGCTTAAGACCCAGACTAACCATATGGACACCTGTTATTTGTGGCAAGGCTTACATGACCTAATGGGCTACAAAGCAAAGTCAAACTGAACTACTGGCAACAGTACATCCTTAGCCAATGAGCTTAATGTATTCTATGTTCGCTTTGAGCAGTAAGGCAGTAAATTATATCACATGTCCCAACAGACTTGCATGCACCTGTTTCCATGGTCACCGCTGCAGATGTTAATTCGGCCTTCTTGAGAGTGAACCAATGGAAAGCAATTAGCCCGGATGGAGTCTCTGGACATGCACTCAGGTGCTGTGTGGACTAGCTGGTGGGAGTATTCGCTGACATCTTTAACCTCCCCTTTCTCCGATTTGACGTCCCCAACTGCTTCAATAACTGCATGACACCGGTGCCAAAGAAAAATCATGCAGGGTCCCTCAATGATACCATCCGGTGGCTCTGACCTCCATCGTTATGAAGTGCTTTGAGAGGTTGGTCATGGTTCACATCAATTCCAGCCTACCAGATTGCCTTGATCCTTTGTAATTCGCCTACTGATGCAGCAGGTTCACACAGACACCACTTCCCTGGCCCTACACTCATCCCTGGAACATCTGGATAATAAGGATACCTACGCCAGGTATCTACTTATTGACAATAGCTCTGACTTCAACACCACAATTACAAACAAACTCATCGCAAAACTCTGACACCCGGGTCTGAACTCTCCCCTTTTTAACCAGGTCCTCGACTTCCTGACTCACAGACCAAAATCAGTGGGAATAAGTGACAACACCTCCTCCACCATAATCCTCAACACAGCAAGACTGCGTACTCAGCCCCTCACTGTACTGCTTATACACACATGGCTGTGTGGCCAAATTCAGCCCCAACTCCATTTACAAGTTTGCTGACAACACCACTGTTGTAGATCAGATCTCAAACAATGACGAGGTAGAATACAGGAAAGAGATTGAGTGCTTAGAGGCATGGTGTAAAGATGACAATCTCTCCATCAATGTCAGCAAATGAAGGAGCTGGTCATTGACTTCAGGAACAGAGTGGAGGGCACGCCCCTGTCTGCAGTAATGGTGCTGAGGTGGAGATGGTCGAGAG
Organism: Rhincodon typus; assembly: GCF_021869965.1. Taxonomy (NCBI): domain Eukaryota; kingdom Metazoa; phylum Chordata; class Chondrichthyes; order Orectolobiformes; family Rhincodontidae; genus Rhincodon; species Rhincodon typus. The sequence continues at coordinate 89,500,399 of NC_063337.1, read as the reverse complement.
CGCTAAGTTCCTGGGAGTGATAATCGCCAACAATCTGTCCCGGTCCACCCGTTCCGATGTGATGGTCAAGAAAGCACAACAGGGTCTCTACTCCTTCAGGATGCTAAGGAAATTTGGCATGTTCACAAAAATTCTTACCAATTTTTATAGATCCACCATGGAAAGTATCCTACCTAGATGCAGCACGGCATGGTATAACAACTGCTCTTCCGAAGACTGCAAGAAACTACAGAGGGTTCTAACACAACCCAGTCCATCAGGCAAACCAGCCTCCCATCCATTGACTTCATCTATACTTCCCGCTGCATCAGGAAAGCAAACAAAATGATCAAAGACCCATCCTACCCTGGTTATATTCTCTTCCAACCTCTTTCGGGCAGAATATACAAAAGTTTGAATACACGCACAAACAGATTCAAGAACATGTTCTTCCCTGCTGTTATCAGACTTTTGAACAGGCCTCTCAAATGTTAATATTGATCTCTCTCTGCACCTTCTTGGCAGCTGTAATGTTGTATTCTGCGCTCTGTTCTGCCACCCTGATGTACTTTGTCTTGTACAATCTGCCTGCAGAGCACACAGAACAATACTTTTCACTGTAGCTGAGTACATGACGACAATAAATCAAATCAAACCTCTGCCACATCCTATCTCCCATGACCAACATACTGACTCACAGCCAATCTCCCCACACCAAAGTCGATCTTGACCTCCTGTGACTCCTGATTCCTCCCTACCCCTTGACTCCCTTCTGATTCTTTTCCTCCATCATCCGAACCCTTCCCTACCTAAGACCCTAACCTGATGACACTTTACCCAGTAACCACTGTGTCCACCTTGCACCTTACACCCCGCCACCCTAACACCAACCATCCCACCTAATTACTTCACCCGCACATTCACTGGTTAATATCCCAAAGCTTTTCACTTTTTGAATGCATGAAGGCTTCCCAGAATACTGCAGCTTCTGACACAAAAAGGGGATGTGGCTTGTCTTCCCCATGAAAATCCAGTGCTCTCAGGAAGCTTTCTGATGATAGACCTCTCTGCATTTCTGTAGCAGCAGAAGAATTTGGAGTTTGCACTGATAATTGCAAGGCTTGATTGGTCCATTGCAGTTATTAATGTGCATCAGTGGTCCAGCCTCTGCCCTTGCTATTAGTAATTCCACCTCTATCTTCATGGCTTTCACAACAATAATTTCCATTTAGCAACTCCCAGCCTGCAACCCTCTTTCCCCCATCACTCTGTCATGGGGCCCTCCTTGATCCGAAGCCTTGGGGTGGGTTTCACATCGTCAGCAGCCACCACCTCCCCAGAAGTGTTACTGAGTACAGAAAAGCAGTTATCCTTTGGCTGGCTGGCATCTCTCAGAAGGCAGGAATTCTGGCCCCGAATTCTTGATCCAAGGGGAACATCCATCACTGTCCATTGTCACCAGCGACAAAGACCCTCTTCACCTCCACATGATTCAGTGCTTTAAGGCAGGTGACCAAAAGCTCAGTCAAAGTCAGGCAGGTAGATTTTACAGAGTATCTTATAGGGCCAGAGAGAAAACTACAAGAAGGAATTCCAGAGTGTAGGGCCTCATCTGAAAATGTGGTTACCATGTAGCGTTGGAGCAACGAGCATTAGGAATAGTCATTAGGCCAGGAGAATGGAGATCTTGGAGGGTTGCAAGGCTGGAAGAGGTTACAGAAAGACAGAGAGGTAGGGCTTGGCGTACAGGGATTTGGAAACAAGGGTAACAATCTCCTATACTCTAGGCAATAGTAACAGATTTCATGAAAAAAGTAAGCTCATTTGTAAAAGACTTTGCCTCTTTGGTGCGTGCTTTGAAGTGAGCTAATACAATGAGATGGTTTAATATGAAACATAAATAGTATACAATACATAAGAGTTGCACGAATATACTTTATTTATGAATCACATAATAGCTGCAGTAGCTGAGCTGAATTCATTTGGGTTGGATATTATGTTTCCAATGATAAGCATAGAATGGATTTGAACCTCTTTGGTTCACTTACGATATGATTGGTCAGAGGAAATTACTTCATTGAACTTGACAACTATCATTCTAAAATGGTGTGCTCTCAAATTTATCCTAAGTTCCAAACACAACCTGAAGCTAACTTTGCAATTTACTGTTGCATTGGGTTAGTGAAAAGAAAAGTGAAGCTAAGCCTCACTTCACTGAACCATTGAATAGCACTGACAGGCTGTATAAAGAGAGTTTCAATGCAGCCTGTTCCAATTCACCCAAGCAAGTTTGACTGGTATAAATAATGCAGATCAGCACAAGGTTAGAACAATAAAGTAAGGGAAGGGAGAACAAAGGCACTATAAAGATCCAGAAATAAAATTTGTGCTCTACCACTCAGTTTTATTCTCCACAAAATCATCATCCAGAGCTTTGGCCATATGGATGATACAAATTATACCTTTCAAAGTTTCATGGTAGGATTCCACTCAGTGTCTCACAGTAATATCATTAAACCAATTTGTCAATTACTGCACTCATGCAGGTGATTAATGGCCCTGTAATGCTCTTGACTAATTGTTGCTCCACTGTGTTTTTCCAGAGACTGCAGTGTACTACTCAGACTCAACTACTTTGATACTGTCATCCTTTCATTCCAAACCACAAGAGGATCAGAGTCAAAGACTTAAATACACCGAATGTGTTCCTCCTAATGCCACGCACCATCCTACCTTTTATGGTTCTCAATGTTTGAATGTCCGAGTATCAAATCGTGCAGAAGCAGGGGGCTTAATTAACATATGCATCTTGGGTTTGCATAATGCAATTTGGACAGCTGCCTCCACAAACTAAGGATCATTTTTAACATGTCTCAAAAGGTTGCTGCCAAGCAGTTGAGCAGGAGAAGAAAATAGCTCATGGCTCCTGATGCCACAAAGCCTGCCCGCGATCCACAGTGCCCAAGTCAAGAGTATGTTGGAATACTGAGTAAACCAACCACACTCAAGAAGCTCAACACCATCCAGGACAAAGGAGCCCAGTTGATGGTACCCAATCATCAACTTTAGCAGCCTTCTCCTTCACCAATGAAAAACAGGGCTGAATTTTACCAGAAGTCAGTGAAGTGTCATTTTTAATTGAGCTGTATAGAGGTTTTCTCTTCTTGAGGCGTCACGAGTTTTCTCGGAAATTGACCCATTAAATAGATACTGTGCCCTTTCTTGTCCGATGTTAGCCTGATTCTCTCACTCACCAAAGGCAGAAGTATTCATCACTACTGGAATATCCTGGGATCTCTGGCACCAACAATATCTTTGACCCCTTGGTGTCACTGAATGACACCTCTATGATACACAGGTGGCACAACTGAAACTGCCTTGCATATAGAACTGCACATTCAAACCCCAATCACTGTTTAAGCACCAGGCCAGCCAGCTCACTAATCTTTAGCTATATATCATCTTACAACCCTCTCTAAGTCACTCTGCTACTCTTTCCCCAAAGCCCATTGTATCCCAGCATCTTAGCATTGTTCAATGTGGGAGCATCTTATACTGTCGGTTCGGCTACAACGCATGTTCCATCAACGCGAATTGCCTGTAACACGATTGACGAATAGGAGAACGCTATTCTTAAAATGTGAACTTGTGTTGGCTACAGTGCCATTCCATCAGCGCACAGAGGAGTATGTGTTGATATCACATGATTGTTTCACAAGCTTTGTCGTGAATATGTACAATGTTAGCACCGAAAGAGTGTCCATGCTGGCCTCATGTGATCATTTCGCAGGCTTTGTCGTGAAGTACTTCCTGTGAGAGGTCCAGTACAACCTCCTCCCCCATCAAGTCATCTTGACATTTTTCAAGGTAAAGTGTTAAATTTACTTTTATTTCATATGAGTGATCTTTGAGCGATTCTTTTTTGGTGGTCTGCGCCTAATCCTACTTTTCCCATAAGCCCCGTTATTTCGGTAATGCGATGTCGCACAGGAATGCAACTATAACATTATAGTAGAACTGACTGTACAGGGAAAACAATCAAGGTGGTTCCAAGCTTTAAACTTTATAGTCCACCAACAAAAGCAAACAGAAATTACACAGACGGATGTTGCATTTGTCTCTTGGGACAGAAACAGGCTGCTTGTATGTCGAGCACCAACAATTTTGCAGTCAATGAACAATCACTGCACCCAGCTTTCGTCTACTGGAACCAGGTGTTAATTAAGTCCTGTCTGACTTGTAGTGTCCAGCATTACTGTATTCAATATAGAAGGGAATTTCCCTTCTGCTCACTATCGTCATCTTCCTCTTCAGGAGAGTACTCCCACTCTTATAGTTCAACTTCATTACATCCCCCATTGTCTGCTTCCTTTGTACATGGCCCAGCATGGTATGATTATATGTCACAGTCTGTCTGGAAAGTACTGCTAAGGTCCCCCTGACTAGTCCAAGCATTAGAACCTCAGCTTTAAGAGACCTATCATCTGCTCCACTGTGGCCCTGATAGAAGGATGGGCTGCACTGTATTGATGCTCAACTTCAGTCATGGGGTTGCATAATGAAGTTATCAGCCATAGAGGGTAGGACATATCCCCTAGTAGCCAGCCTTGTAAGGCATCTAGCTCCTCACATTCAGCAGGAATGTGAAAGTTCTCAAGGCTATAGACATTATGGCAGTTCCAAACATCTACAAAGTGGTAATAATGCTGCCAGATGATGGATAGAATACTTTATTAATGATGAACTCGGTGCCATTATGATGTGGATCTCTCTGCTCAGAATGTTTATAATTTAGCCATGTAGTTTGCTATTGTTCCTGAGCTTGCTGATGAATCTATTAGTCTTCCATTTCCCTGCACCTTAGTTACATTGTAACTACCATGGTGATAAGCCATACTGATGCTGTATCCACTTGCAACCCTGTGTGGAGAATATAAGGAAGAAGTCCTCAGTAATGTGAGTGAAATAATTCCACAGAGGCTGATATTCTGTCACCAAGTCACCCTTTATTTGCACATAGACCGACCTTTATACTGGTCCAGGTCCCTCAGAGCCAGCTCTCAGAGTGATCAGAGCCTCTGACACTCCTGTTCATATCTATCATCCAAGGCTCCTTGAAAGGACCAGGTGAACAGCACCAATCAAGGAACTTATATTCTATAAGGTCTACCTGGCTGACCTTGTTACAATCTCTACAGTGAACAGTCAGCATTTATATCACTCAAATGACAACTTTTTATACTGCCCTGTACAACAGGATATGGAGAATTCCGTCAGGAGGGACTTTGAATAACTCTACATGGAAGTGTGACATTGGACCTCATTCTGATCAAAACAGTTATGTTGCAAAAATAAGGTAGGACATTGCAAGTGTTGCATGAGTACTGGATATTTCTTCTCCCAGCCCACATCAACAAAGAGAGACATAATTGCATATAAAAGCAATTAGTATTAAATTTAACATGCAAATTGAGAGGAATCCATTCGGTGCTCCTGGGCTGTCTAGGAAAGCTTGCTTTTGTGGCCTGCAAGGTCACCAAGGATTGCTTCTGATTCACGGTGGTGACTGTCGTCAATCTACAAGGACTAATGATGTGGTCAAGCTTGCTTATGACCATCATTTATACCCCACACAGTTGTACACTGCATACCCTTCTCATGCACAATGATATGATTGCAAATGACATCAACCTCTACTTTGCAAGTGCACGATTGATGGAATTGCCCATTAAAGAGCCTCCTGCCGCTCAGAAGTTGAGTCAAATACTGACTCCACCTAATCAGGATGTGTCATAGCCATTTTCCATTTTGTGGGCCATATTGGGCACCATGAATCCCAGGGTCCCCCTGTTCATAAGTCATCACATCCACATCCCCCCTCTATCCTCCAAAACCTCTATATTCCTTTTTACATGGCTCTCCTTCAATAGCCCACCATTCCTGATCCTTTTCATGTTCCCAACATAGCCTGGAATTATGACTACATTTTTTATCCTTATCCCCAAGCCCCATATACAGTTTAGTCCTGCCTGCCACCATGATGCACATTGCTACTGTCAAGACTATGGTGGTGGCGACTGCATGTGCCACCTTTCCTGCAGCATACCACGTCCTCTTGTGCACTGTTGGCTCTCCCCTTCCATGTCAAAGCATTCCCCCTTCGCCATCTTTGTTCTCTCTGTATCCCAGTTTGCTACCTCCAATCCTCAACGTTGAGAGTCCCAACCTTCAACAATAAAGAACAGTACCCCCTAATATACACCCATTCCCAATTTGACATTCATTCCACTGACATCCAGAGGTAACCATTACTAACTCCCCTAACAGCCTCAACTGATGACTGGCCAGCACTGTCTCCGCTCCCTGTTCAGATTCTCTGTTTACACTAGGCGTACCTGACTGAACATGGGACACTCCCCAGACTGTAGTGAAATAGAGCCTTGATATGGTGTCCCTGAATGCTCAAATAAATGATTGACTGTGCCCAAGCCCTGGGATTGTGAGCAGACACAACCCTTGACTAACTGTACTGGGACTCTCTTCCTGACAGTAGCCCCCTTAACCTTTCTGCTCATCTTCACCTTTGAGACATGGCCATTTGGTTGATGCAAAAGCAACATGTTTGTCACATTGGCTGCTGGCACATGCTGTGTGCGAAAGATTGACATTGCACTGTGCTGTATATAAATTTGTCCACCCCCTTGATTGATGATTGCTCACAATCATGGCAAGTGCCTAGGTTTGTGTCTCTTCTAGACAGGAAGAGTAGCCAGAAGTGGTGTGAGCCTTTAAGGTAAGGCAAGGCAAGGAAGGAATACTGTGAGCACCCAGGGGCGCAAAGTGAGTGAACACTAATAAAGCAAGTGAATGGCCCCGAGATGCGCGTTAAGTATCAATTTGTAAATCCTTCCGGTTCGCACCAGTTGCAGGCAGTAAGAGTGGAAGAGTTCCCTGGTCAACCAAGTGATCATAAAACCTTGGAACCTCAACCCTCACTATCCATATTCCAGGTTGTGACATGCATGTGAAAGTGTTTGTTGCCAGAGAAATTTCAACTCATTGGAAGTGAGATAGCTCAGTTGACTGCACCGTCAGTGTGGATCAGATTAGTGCTAACAGCATGTCTATCGATCCTTGATCTGGCTGAAGTGAATATGGAACTGCTTTTATTCTTAGCCTAATATGCAGGTTGGGCTGCTGAGGTCAAACCCATGTTTTGGCAGAGATCTGGAAGAAGATGTTAAGGAATCTAGGGCAATTGGAGTTAAATTACAAATCAGCCATGATCTTACTGAATAAGACGATAAGCTTGAAGGGTTAAATAGCCTGTTCCTAAGTTATCATACAAAGTAACCACATAAAAAGGCCAATTTAAAGTAACACCCCTCCCATTCATTCAGAACTCTTATTTCCTCTATTCGTTTTTAAAATTTTGACTTTCATTTTACTTTCATCACGGATGCACAGTCATACATAGTTTCTTAAGATAGTTAAACTATATTTCTGTGTTTACCGTCGCAAGCAAAATGTGAATCTCTCCTCAGCATCCATCATATCAAACATGTGTATAATACAGGTCTTTGAGCCCTACATAAGCCATGATACATTGATGGGTACAACGCAAATCTGAAATTTAGACATCAACACAATTTTACACAATAATGGTCAAACACCCTAATGTCTAATATGTGCTGTTGGGCAAGGTTAGTAGAAGTATAGACTTGTAACAATGGCCTCACAAAGTCGAGAAGTACAGAGACTGATGCAGATTCACTTACATAATCTTTTGTGCTCCTGGGACAATTCTTGCATTCCTAGCAATATACAAAATATTATCGGATTCAGACCTGTGATTCCTGTTCCTGTGCACCGAGTTACAATGAGGGAATTATTCCTAATTAGTGTCTAATTTAAGTAAACCAACAAAGATTTCAAGGAAGACCTTCTTACCCAGAACCTGGGGAAGCTAGGTAAGTACAGGAAAGAGAAAAGAAAAGAAGGATATGTAAATTGAGTGAGATGGAGTAGAGAGAGAGGCATTTTGTTATTTATTCTTTACACTATAATAAAATATCATTATAATAATTGATAATCTGAACAAAAGATTCTTTATTGAAGAATAACCGGATTTTTCCAGGACAGCTCTTTATAAAAGTGTTACCTACTGTCCAACTGCTAAACCACATTAACATGCATTGCTTTCTGTGATGATCTATACCAACCCACTTACATATTCAGCAATATGTTAATCAATATCAATTTCCCTTCATCCTTCCCACCCCATCTTAATTCAGAGACACAGGTACCCAAACTTGGTTCATTTAAAGAAACATGTCTGTGTGGATTTCTGCCGGGTGCTTGGGTTTCCTCCTGCAGTCCAAAGATATGCAAGTTAGGTGGATTGGCCATGCTAACTTGCCCATAGTGTCCAGGGGTGTGTAGGTTAGGTGTGATAGCCATGGGAAATGCAGGGTTGCATGGATAGGATAGGGGGACGAGTCTGGCTGGGCTGAATGGCCTGTTTCTACACTGTAGGGATTCTATGGATTCTGTGGAATATGTTATCTATATGCATTTCAGAGCAATATCACACAGGAGAGGAGACTTGTGTGGAGTGCGAACATGAGCACAGTCTAGTTTTAATAAAACGGTCTATTAAAGTGCTGTAAATGTTATGTAATTCTCTGTGATATTTCCACTGAAACTGGATCTACCTCCCCTTTATTTCTGATGGTTTACTATAACAGAGAATCTAACTGGCTGACTTCTCTGAACTGCACTACAGAAGTACTGTCATGGAATTGAGTCTCGGAATTGTCAGTTTTTAATTAGTTTTACAGATGCTTTTCCTGCAATTATTTCTCTCCTCTCCCTTTTCTCACAAACTGTAAATTGCCAGAAGGGAATGCAATACTGATAATATCTGCACAAGACTTGTCATTACCAGGTTATCAAAATAAGGACCATGCAAAGCAAATCCACATTGTTCTTTGCATACTGATGGTTCATCTGTGCATGGATGCAGTAGGATGCATTGAAAGAATTAATCTTATAATTACGCCATAATAAAACACATCAATGTACATATAAATATGATAGATCTTAAATACAACGTTTTATTTAATCTACATATACACATTTTTTTAACAATTACTATTCCAGTTGCTAAATTAGGAACCTAGAAACAAGGTTATCCCATAAGACCATAAATACACTGTAAGATACAGGAGCAGAATTAGGCATCAAATCTGCTCCACCATTTGACTATGGCTGATGTGTATCTCAATCCCATTCTCCTCCCATCACCCTGGCATGCTTGATCCACTTACTAATCAAAAAACTACTTACCTTTGTCTTATATACACTCAATGGCTTGGCATCCATAGCATTTTGTGACAATGAGTTCCACAGATTCACCACCTCTGGCTGAAGAAATTCCTTCTCTACTCAGTTCTAAAGGACATAAATTCACTCTGAGGCTGTGACCTTGGGTCCAAGTCTCACCTACTCATGGAAACATCTTCTCAACATCCACTCTATCTAAGCCTCCCAATATTCTGTAAGTTTCAAAGAGATTCCCACCTCATTTCTCTAAACTCTATTGTGTACAGACCCGGAGTCCTCAACCACTCCTCATATAATTAGCCCTCCAGTCCCGAAATCATTCTCATAAACTTCTTCTGGACCGACTCCAATACCAGCATATTTTTTCTTAAATATGAGGCCCAAAACTACTCACAATATTCCAAATGCAGTCTGACCAGAGCCTTATACAGCCTTAGCAGTACACTTCTGCTCTTGTATTCCAACCCTCTTGAAATTAATCCTAACATTGCATTTACTTTCCTAGCTGTCAAATGAACCTGCATGTTAACCTTAAGAGAATCCTGAACTAGGACTCACAAGTCCCTTTGTTCTTCAGATTTTCAAAACCTTTCCCCATTTACAAAATAGTATACTATACTATTCTTTCCATCAAAGAGCATAACCTCACAAGTCTTCCACATTGTAGTTTATCTGCCACTTCGTTGCCCCGTTGGCTTGTCCAAGTCCTTCTGCAGCATTTCTGCCTCCTCAACAACCTGCACCTCAGCTATCTTTGTGTCATCTGAAAACTTGGAAACAACGCCCTCAGTTTCTTTGTCCAAATCATTAATGCATAATATGAATAGTTGTGGTCCCAACACTGACATCTGTGGAACTCCATTAGGCACCACCACCTTCCTGAAAAAAGACCCTTTATCTCGCCCACTCAGGGAGCAAGAATCTCAAACCTGTTAGTCAAGCTCAAGGGCTGAGACTCCTTCCGCACCACCTCCTGGACCGCTCCAACTGCCTCGCTCGTAGTCACACCCTCCTGTCCCTGACCACCGAGCCAATTCGAGATCGTTAATCTGAGGGGTGTGACTGCTTTCTGAAACACAGCATCCAGGTAACTCTTCGCCCTCCTTGATGTGGCACAGTGCATGAAGGTCAGAGTCCAGCTCATCAGCTCTGGACCAGAGCTCCTTGAGCTACCAACATTTGCTATTGATGTGGTCACAGCGAACCACAATAGGTTCCAACAGCTCCCGCGTTGTGCTATTACAACACATCACCTGGCCCTGCATCTCTGTTTTATTTACCTAGTTCTTAATTTGAGTTTTAAAATTTCCTATTGGTCTTTTAGTTTGCAATATGTGAATACTTCCCCTACGTACCCTCAATTGGAAAGTAACCTTTAAAAGATAGTCAAATTAATCGTTATTACCAACCAATAAATTTATAGTTTACTGTGATGTCACTCTTTTGTGGTAGGCCCCTGATCCTGGCCTTCAGTTTATTACATTAATAAAAATCTTACAAGCTATGAGCCATAAAAAAGCAAGCAAAAAGCATCTCACCACGCACCCAACCCCCGCACCAAATTCCCACAGTGCACAAATTCCTTGAACTATATACTCACTCGGGTTGTGTCTCCCTCTGGATGTGGTCTCTCCTGTGAAGCTTATTATCCACTCCCATTTTGCCACTCATGCTTGTTCCGCCGTTAAGAGATCATATCTCTTTGTGATCTATCTCCACATGTATGTGTCATTCTTGATACTTCTTAATGCTTTTGGCTATTAAAAATATCAATTTCAGATTTAAAATTAATAATTGCATTTGCCATTTAAAGAAGAGACTTCCGAACTTCTACCATCCATTGCATAATGAGATATTTTCTCATTTCATTCCTGAAAGGTTTGTCTCAATTTTTGGTCTATACCCCTAACTCTAGATTCCCAAAACAGCAGAACATATTTTCTCTCAATATGTTCCCTTTATTATCTTGAAAACTCTGATAAAATCAACCCTTGACGTTATAAATGCCAGAGAATAAAATCTCCATTTGTGTACTTGTTCTATAGTTATTCTTCTAAGTGAGGGTTTGTTTGTTCATTTGACTGGAGTGTTGGTCAGTAATGCAGAATGACGTTAACAGTGGGTCACTTTCCCTTACCAGCTGAAGTCACTATGAAGGCCCTGCCTTCTCAATCTTGCTCCTTGATAGAAGTATAGTGACCCTCAGGTTAAACCCACCAATAATTGTTTCTCTCCAATGGAAGAGTAGAAAATGACCCTCTAGAACCATGGTGACCTTCAGTTCATTTCAAATCCATGTTGAGCTCCTTCCAGGGACAATACATCATTCTTAAATTGTGATGTCCATACATATAGAGATGCCCTATTTAATTCTGAACTTTGAAATCAAACTTCTAGCATTCAGAAATATTTCCTGCTTTCACTCCTAAAACACATTTTTGATTTCATCCCCTTGCCTTAGATTTTCAAAACGGTGAAAATAGCTATTCTCCATTGATCATAGCTGTTCCTATTAATGTGTTGAAAGCGAAACACAAATGTAACATTTAACTTAACACCATTCTTAACCATCTAAATTCCAGGAATACAACCCGAATTTGTGTCGGCAAACTTTAGATTCCAGGTATCATTCTGCTAAACCCACGTTAACATATCCTTCCTGAGTTGTGATTCCAGAACCGTCTCCGTATATCAGATATGGCCTAATAAGTGCTGAATATGTATAGATATACATGTTCTATTCCCCTTGTACTTTTATTAGTTTTTTTTTGAATTCAAATTTCACATCTGTTAAGATGGAGTTTGAACCTGAAATAGCTGCACAGAGGCTGGTATCCCATCACCAAGTCATGCTTTATTTACATGTACACAGCACATGGGCTCTGACCAGCCAGGTCAGAGCATGAAATGAAAAGACTGTCTGAATTTCCTTTTTTTTTTCTGGAGTGAACACTCCTGCTTATTTACCTGACACTCCTGTTTATTTTTTTTTCCTTCCCCACATGACCACTACACCCTCAGGGCCCCCTGGTTATATCTGTTAGCCAGGACTCACTGATTGACCCAAGTTAACAGCTCTAATCAAGGATCTCATAGCCAATGAGATCCACCTAGCCCTCATTCCAATCCTGAGAACATTGAACAGAAAACAAAAATCTGCAGACACTGGGAATCTGAAACAGAAGCAGAAGTTTCTAGGCAAATTCGGCAGGGCTGGTAGCATCTGTGGAGAGAAAGCAGACCCAAAACGGTAACTCAGCTTTCTCTTTACAGGTGCTGCCAAACTTGCTGAGTTTCTCCAGCACTTTCTGCTTTCGTTCCTCATAATATTAGCCCAAGATTCTGTACTATAGTCCAGTGACAGCACCACAGATGGGTCGGTTGCCTGAAAGATAGCCCACCACTGTTAAAATCCACAGATGTGTGTGAACAGCAAACACATCACTTTCCTTTCTGTCGCACTTAATTTTATGGCCACTCCTGCCTGCCAATCCCTCCAGAGTGTGGGGGTGGATGAGTGAGGAGTATTGGTAATAGAATTCTGGCCAGTATCTGTTATCACAGTTCAAGGGGTTTATATTGCTCCTGAACACTCTTACTTTCCAAAAGAATTCTTAAAAACTGTGTTAATTTTGAAGACTCTCGCAAGTTTATTTTCATGCTCTCCTTTCACACCTCTTATTACTTGCTTTGTTACTCTTTACCATTTTCTGCATCATTTCCATTTAAAGGAGCTGTACTATGTCTAATATTTTTTGCTTTTTATTCTGGTTTTGCCCTTACCATTTTAGTCATCTGTGCCAGTCCTTTGCTGAAAGTACAAATCTTGTCTGTTACACTTTTGGCTGCCAGTTCCCACAAAAATAGAATGATCTTGGGCTGCATTGTTGCATTAGATGTGGGAAACAAAAGACAGGACTGTAGTATTATGGAGAGGCGATGGTGTAGGGGACAACATGAGTAATCCAGATTCTGGGGCATGGGCTCAAATCCACCATGACGGATAACCGAATTTAAATTCAATTGAGCTTACAAAATAGCTCATCTAATAGCAAACTTGCACCAGTTTGAGTTGTCATTAATACCCATCTGATTAACTAATGTCCTTAAGGCAAACAAAATCTGCAGTTCTTAACTAACCTGGTCTACTTGTGATTTTAGATGGCTCGAAGTAGGGTCTGGAATTCAGGAGTTTGCTATTTTTCCTCATATTGGACGTCGGGGGAAGTGTTCCAGAGTATTGATATGGCAACCACAGCACGCTCACAATTCTGTGCCATAGAGCAGGGTGGTAAGGAAAATGGCCTGATACAGTCTGATTTTAATCTTGAGCTTCACGTGACACCAGTTGGCCTGAGGCAGAACTTGCTTTCTAAATGTATGCATGGGCAACTTCATCATTGGTGACATCTATACAAAGCAGACTGGCAAGGCAACAGGCTGTTCTTACTGCCCTCAGAATGGTGCCATGTGTAAATTTGGATTTTATGAGTTTCAAAATCTCCCCACCCCCGGCCTCATCCATGGCCAACCCTCCCTCTCATCCCCTGACACAACCTGTCCATCTTCTCTCTCACCTATCCACTCCTCCCACCTCACTGACCAATCCCCACCATTCCCTACCTGTATGGAAATATCACTATTCCACCTACCTTCCCCAGCCCCACCCCTCTTCTCACTATTTATTTCTGAGCTTCATTCCTCCTCCCCCATTTTTGAGGAAGGGTCCCAACCTGAAACATCAGCTTTCCTGCTCCTCTGATAATGCCTGGCCTGCTGTGTTCCTCCAGCTCCACTCTGTGTTATCTCTGACTCCAGCTTTGGCACTTCTTACTATCTCTGGTGCCATCAATAGTTATGTTTGGTGCTTCACAGCATCTGTGCAGTGTTGGTTGAAACATATACTCAGACTTGGAGGCTCCAATTTGATGACCATAGACTGCAGTAAAAGTTACGTAATTGAAAGAGTTCTTCACCACTAACTGCCCTCAATGGATAATAGAGCCTGATCTTTGCAGTGGCTATGATGGGAGGTATTGAGGTGGAATCCCATTATAGAGTGGCCTTTGCCTGCACCTACACACAAATTTAAGCAGACAGGGTGGAATCCCAAGCTCAGGGTTGCCTCAATATTTTTGGGCTCTGTCTACCTCCATTCTTTACCATGGCAGGGCCCGAAAATTCAGCCCCTTTCCTATATAAAACCTATAAGGCGTATACATAAAATGAACAACCTCCAGCAGGCCACGATAAACCTTTGTTTTTCTGGACAAAAGAACCCCTGCCTGCTGAGCCTTTCATTGTGAAATTGGTCCAGAAACAACTGAGAATGATGACTTAATTACCATCAGTGATTACAGTTACTGTGTTCCTGTAGACAGACGCTGTATTTGTGAACAGCAGGCGAAGGAGCACAGGACCTAATTAAAATAACCAGTGCTGCAGAACTGAAAATCACTATAAGCACAGAACATGAGTAACTGTTTGCTTTGACATGTTTGCGATTAAATATGTGGTCATCTGTTCAAACACAGCAACTATTCTCCTGTCAGCTGTCTTTCATCTAAATGTTTCCATCCTAGGTTTTATACGAAACAATGTATAGATCCTTGGTTAGACCACACTCCAAGCTCTGGGCAGAGTTCTGGTTTCCATGTTATGGAAAGATATAAAGACACACTGTAGAAAGCGCAGGAAAAAAATACATGGATGATACCAGAGAGTATGAGGGAAGAGTGAAAAAGTACTTTTTTCCACAAAAGAGAAGACTACGAAGCAACCTGATAAAGGTCTTTAAGATTAGCAAAGTCTTTGATTGGATACGTATTTGCCCTTGTTGCCACGTTAGTGATCATACATATGAGCTCACCACGATAAATCCAATTGGGAGTTCAGGAGAAACGTTTTTATTCAGAAACAGCTAATAGTGTGGAGCTACATCGAGGAAAATTTGAAATAAATGACATAAAACAATTCACAAGAAATCATGATAAACACGTCAGGGAAAAGGAAAAGAGGGATGTATTGATATAGCTCTAAGATGTTGAGGTGGAAGGAAGCTCATATTGAACATTTGGCATGAGGATTATGGTTAGACTGAATAACCATCATGTAATGTTTAAAATCTTTCTATCCTAATGTTCATTACTCTTCCAATGTAATTTCCTCTGGACCTTCTTTCTTTTCCCTACTCCCTCTACTTTCCTGAAAGTGTCTCCTTGGATTGGGATCTGCAAGCACTGGTCAATTCCTGTACTTCACCTAACACCCAATGATGCTTGAGTTCAGAGGTTATTATCTCACACGGATCTATTCTGAGCAAAGTGCACAAACACATAAATCCATTCAAAGCCACTGCAATAAGAACATAGGTTATTTTTTGTCTCTCTGATTGGTGACATTGAGAAGCTTTAGTGCTTGAACCGCACTCAAATCAATGAACTTGACATTGACAGTGGATTGAATGTGAGACTCTCCCAGCTGATATTGATCAGCTGCCTGCAGGACTATTTGAAATCTCTTTTAAAAAAAGCTGGCACAAATATTATGGGTAGAATGACCTCCTAGATCAGGTTCTATAGCCTGAAATTTATTGGATGGTCCTGTTAGAGCTGGTGGATGGAGTTATGGATGGAAAA
This sequence comes from Rhincodon typus, assembly GCF_021869965.1. Lineage (NCBI taxonomy): Eukaryota > Metazoa > Chordata > Chondrichthyes > Orectolobiformes > Rhincodontidae > Rhincodon > Rhincodon typus. Next base: position 89,484,437 of record NC_063337.1, on the reverse strand, counting down.
TCTAGATGTACCTCTTTCTCCAAACACCACAAGATGATTGTTTGAATATTTTCCTGCCCTTTGAACTGGGCATCCCTCCCCTCCCCCACCTGAAGAGCAGATTAGTTTAATGGTGGGAAGGCGTCTGACCTTACGTGGGGTATGGTAGGTAGTGGGGGAGCTGACAGGTTGCTGCAGTGAGATCATTATTGCAGGAGAGTCATTGATTCTGAATGTGGACATTGATTTAAGGTGAGAGGGGAGAGATTTAAAAGGGACCTAAGGGGCAACTTTTTCATGCAGAGGGTGGTGTGTGTGGAATGAGCTACAAGAGGAAGCGGTGGAGGTTGGTGCAATTATAACATTTAAAAGGCATTTGGATGGGTATACAATTAGGAAGGGTTTAGAGGGACATCGGCCAAATGTTGGCAAATGGGACTAGATTAATTTAGGATATCTGGTCGGCATGGACAAGTTGGACTGAAGAGTCTGTTTCCATGCTGTACAGTTCTATGGCTTTATGACCATATGAACTCAATGAGTAATTAAGGGAACGTATTATGCTTACAAATTATAAAGCTTTTTGTGCAGGTCTTTCCACATGAAATGCCTTCTAATCTGTTCTGTGCAATTCCCAGCATGTTAACAGACATAAAATTCTTCCCTAATTTAAGTAAGCGAGCTGTATAATAAAGAACAATATATTGAAAAAGCAATAGATTGTTACCAACTAACTGAAACATGTCTGTACCTGTCAAATTTAACAGTGAAAAATATTGATGTTTCCAATCCTGTAACATTTATAACTGAATAGCAAATTATTGAATTAATCTCTTTTGAAAAATGATATTTTGTATTTAACTTAATCAATTCAACGACCATTTGGGGCCTGATTTATTTGTGTCACAAACAGTGATAAATGCAGAACAGGTGTTGCTTCTCTACATTGCCAAAAGATTTGCCAAATTATTGTGAATTTCTGTTAGCATGTAATTATGCTAAAGCAATCCAGGGTTTTGCAAAATTTAAACAAGCAAGCCAGTCAGTCTCTGAGGTATCCACTTGGACAAAATTGGAAATGTAGACCTACAGATTAACGAGACATCAGAGGGCAAAATGAAGCTATATTTACACTTTATGGTTCAAAGTCCAGCTGACCCATACTTCTTTATATGCTTTGTAGAAACATAAATACATTTGACAGGTTGTTAGTCCAGGTTTGCCACACTGTCAGACCAGGTCATTTGTCATTCATCTATTTTGAGATATGCCCAGTAAATATGTGAAACATACTGAACAACAGGCCCATTATGTTTGCATATGGATAAGAGGCTGGCATAAAGCCCTAGGACGTCATGTAACATGTCATTTTGTGCTGATCTTACCTAATTCTGTAGCACTAGATTTCCTTGGATTTGGATCATTAATGGTGGAAGATTGTAAATGCTGTTTCTCCAGATCTCTGAAATATTTGCTCAGTTAAAATGACTATTACTTGAAATGCAGTTGTCGTGAAATGGTCACTGATTTAGTACGTCCAAAATAAAATACTTCATGAAACAAGGCTTTTTTCTTAAGAAATGAAATCATCCCTTTGTTTTATACTTGTGCATTTCAAATGATAACTTGTACAAGATAAGGAGCAGGAAGCTTAAGATTGTTAAAGAGATAGTACGAACTGCCGACGCTGGAGAATCTGAGATAACAAGGTGTAGAGCTGGATGAGCACAGCAGGCCAAGCAGCATCAGAGGAGCAGGAAAGCGGACGTTTCGGGCCTAGACCCTTCTTCAGAAGTAGGGGAGGGGAAGGGGATTCTGAAATAAATAGGGAGAGAGGGGGAGGTGAATAGAAGATGGATAAAGGAGAAGATAGATGGAGAGGAGACAGACCGGTCAAAGAGGCAGGGTTGGAGCCAGTAAAGGTGAGTGTAGGTGGGGAGTCAGCGAGGGGATAGGTCAGTCGAGGGAGGACGGACAGGTCAAGGAGGTGGGATGAGGCTAGTAGGGAGGAAATGGGAGTGGGGCTTGAGGTGGGAGGAGTGGATAAGTGGGAGGACAGGTTAGGGAGGCAGGGGCAAGCTGGGATGGTTTTGGGATGCAGTTGGGGGAGGGGAGATTTTGAAGCTTGTGAAGTGCACATTGATACCATTGGGTTGCAGGGTTCCCAAGCGAAATATGAGATGCTGTTCCTGCAACCTTTGGGTGGCATCATTGTAGCACTGCAGGAGGCCCAGGATGGACATGTCGTCCAAGAAGCCCCGCCCGAAGACCATGTCACTCCACCCACCGCCGACACCGACGTCACTCCGCCCACTACCTCCACAGCCAGCAGCTCCAGAGGAGACAGCAACACCCAGCCCTGCCGACTCTTCACCATCCCCCCAGACCTACCCCTTACTGAGGACGAATGGTCAGTCCTCAGTAAAGGGCTCACTTTTGTGCCCCTCCACCCAAACATCAATGAATACCACTCACGCTTGGATGTCGACCAGTTTTTCCGCCGCCTCCGCCTCTGCGCTTACTTCTTTAATCGTGAGCCTAACCCTCCCCCTACTGACCCCTTCGCCCGCCTCCAACACATCCCCTCCTCCTGGACACCACCCCAAGGCCTCCTACCCTCCCTCGATCTCTTCATCTCCAACTGCCATCGAGCCATCAATCGCCTCAAACTCTCCACCCCTCTAACCCACTCCAACCTCACCCCCGCAGAACGTGCAGCCCTCCGGTCCCTCCGCTCCAATCCCAATCTCACCATAAAACCCGCGGACAAGGGAGGCGCAGTTGTAGTATGGCGCACTGACCTCTACATCACCGAGGCCAGGCGCCAACTCTCTGACACCTCCTACTACCGCCTCCATGATCATGACCCCACCCCTGAGCACCAAACCATCATCTCCCAAACCATCCACAACCTCATCACCTCAGGTGACCTCTCACCCACAGCATCTCGCCTCATCATTCTCCAACACCGCACCGCCCGCTTCTATCTCCTTCCCAAAATCCACAAACCTGACTGCCCTGGTCGACCCTTTGTCTCCGCCTGCTCCTGCCCCACCGAACTTATCTCCACTTATCTTGACTCCATTTTCTCCCCCTTGGTCCAGGAACTCCCCACCTACATCCATGACACCACCCACACCCTCCACCTCCTCCTAAACTTCCGATTCCTTGGTCCCTAACACCTCATCTTTACCATTGATGTCCAGTCCCTATACACTTGCATTCCCCATGCAGATGGCCTTAAGGCCCTCCGCTTCTTCCCGTCCCACAGGCCCGGCCAGTCCCCTTCCACTGACACGCTCACCTGCTTAGCTGAACTTGTCCTCACTCTTAACAACTTCTCCTTCAATTTCTCCCACTTCCTACAGACAAAGGGGGTAGCCATGGGTACCCGCATGGGCCCAAGCTATGCCTGCCTCTTTGTAGGTTACGTGGAACAATCCCTCTTCCGAAGCTACACCGGCCCTATCCCCCACCTCTTCCTCCATTACATCGATGACTGTATCGGTGCTGCCTCGTGCTCCCATGAGGAGCTCGAATAGTTCATCCATTTCACTAATACCTTCCACCCCAATGTTAAGTTCACCTGGATCATGTCTGATATCTCTCTCCCCTTTCTGGACCTGTCTGTTTCCATCTCTGGCAACCACGTGGAAACTAATATCCACTTCAAGCCTACCGACTCCCACAGCTACCTAGATTACACCTCCTCTCATCCCGCTTCCTGCAAAAATGCCAACCTCTATTCCCAATTCCTTCACCTCCGCTGCATCTGCTCCAGAGATGACGCATTCCACTCCCGGACATCCCAGATATCCTCATTTTTCAAGGACCGCAACTTCCCCTCCACAGTGGTCGAAAATGCCCTTGACCGTGTCTCTCGCATTTCCCGCAACTCATCCCTCACACCCCCTCCCGCAATAACAACCAAAAAAGAATCCCCCTCATCCTCACATACCACCCCACCAACCTCCAGATCCAACGCATCATCCTCCAACACTTCCGCCATCTGCAATCTGACCCCACTACCAAAGACATTTTTCCCTCCCCACCCTTATCTGCTTTGCGGAGGGACCACTCTCTCCGTGACTCCCTTGTCCGCTCCACACTCCCCTCCAGCCCCACCACACCCGGCACTTTTCCCTGCAACCTCAGGAAGTGCTACACCTGCCCCAACACCTCCCCCCTCACCCCCATCCCAGGCCCCAAGAAGATCTTCCACATCAAGCAGATGTTCACCTGCATATCTGCTAATGTGGTATACTGCATCTGCTGTTCCCATTGTGGCCTCCTCTACATCGGAGAAACCAAGCAGAGGCTTGGCGACTGCTTTGTGGAATGCCTATGCTCAGTTTGCAATAAACAACTGCACCTCCCAGTCGCAAACCATTTCAACTCCCCCTCCCACACCTTGGACGACATGTCCATCCTGGGCCTCCTGCAGTGCCACAACGACGCCACCCGAAGGTTGCAGGAACAGCATCTCATATTTCTCTTGGGAACCCTGCAGCCCAGTGGTATCAATGTGGACTTCACAAGTTTCAAAATTTCCCCTTCCCCTGCAGCATCCCAAAACCAGCCCAGCTTGTCCCTGCCTCCCTAACATGTCCTCCCACCTATCCACTCCTCCCACCTCAAGCCCTACCCCCATCTCCTCCTTACTAGCCTCATCCCGCCTCCTTGACCTGTCCGTCCTCCCTGGACCGACCTATCCCCACCCTAACTCCCCACCTACACTCACCTTTACTGGCCCCATCCCCGCCTCTTTGACCTGTCTGTCTCCTCTCCATCTATCTTCTCCTTTATCTATCTTCTATCCGCCCCCCCCTCTCTCCTTATTTATTTCAGAATCCCCTTCCCCTCCCCTATTTCTGAAGAAGGGTCTAGGCCCAAAACGTCAGCTTTCTTGCTCCTCTAATGCTGCTTGGCCTGCTGTGTTCATCCAGCTCTACACCTTGTTATCTCAGTAAGCTTAAGATGTTGTGCTATCTATGTTGATTAATGGCCCTCAATGACATCTGCTATTCAGTAATTTGTGTATTGTAAATTCTGAGGGCTTTTTAAACAGAAGCCTGCTTGAAGTGGAGCGATGGTTGTCAGCAAGGAACAAAGTAGGCAAAACTGCATCTGGATTACATTAATTATGAAATGATACTATTGTAGAATGCTGACAGACGGCATTGGAATTTGTATCAAACAATAGGATCAGAGGCTGTTTGCTGTATAAGATCCTGTCCTCACACAATCTGCACACATACCCATATCCATCAGGGGTCACTGAAAACCTGTAAAAACCAGCAAATGTGGACATGTTCCTCACTTTAATCCATGGTTTTGAGAATTTAGACCACCATCTCTCACTTCACAAAACACAATCAACTCATTTCAAGTGGATCATGGGCCAAATTTGGAACCAAACTTACCTGTAAATGTCTGTTGCTTCTATTAATGTACAACATTAACAGTGCTTCTTGATTAAACCTCTTTGCTCCCTCCCTGCGCTTCTGTGTGCAATTTTGATCAACTTTTCTAAGGAAGGACGTACTTGCCCCACAGGGAGTGCAACAAAGATGTGAAGTTGTCAGCCCTGGTTGAGCCAGCCTTAGGACTGAGATGAGCAGACATTTCTTTAATGAGAGGATTGTGAATCTTTGACAGTCTCATCTGCAGAGAGCTACAGTGTTCAGTTATTGTGCACATTCAAGACTGAGATAGATTATGTTTGAAGTATTGAGGAAATTAGGATGTATAGGTATAATGCAGGAAAGTTCAGTTAAGGTTGAAGATCACCCATGATCATACAAAGTGGCAAAGCAGTATTGAAGGACCATGAGGCCTACAGCTCCAATTTCTCATGTTTATAGAAGAACACGTGGCAGTGTTGCCCCAGTGACAGGATACTACCAATTTAAGCAATGTTTCAGCAAGTGATCACCACTTACTGGTGATGACCCAGGTTTTGGATGAGACCTTAAAATGAGGCCCTGTTTCCCTCCGATAATGCTATAAAAGATTCTATGATGCCATTCAAAAAATAGTGGGAGAATTTGCATCAGTGTCCTCACATATATTTCATACCTCAGCCAATCACTAAAACAGATTATCTGATCATTTATTATACAAGACTTTCCTCTCTTTATTCTATATCAGGGTATGAAAGGTCAAGGGTCAAGAAAAATACTGCAGCTAGTTCATGTGTGTAAAGAATTTGCTTTGACATTCAGAAATAACTGAATGAAAGGATCAGTTTCTCATCAAGGTTTTCTAGCAAGTGCAATTCAAGAATATAGGGGTGATCAAATACTTTTGCTTGGCAGATAATCACGTTCCTTTGCCACATCATCTTGTACAAACATCAAATGTGGTCTTCCCAGGAAACCATTGTTAGTTGAGCACTTTATATGATTTTCTCCTTCAGGGTTATGAATGTTGTATAGATCTGCTCTTGATTCTGCAAGTGTGTGGCTGTACCTGTCTGGAACAATCCATCACAGTTCAGCCAAAACAGGAACTCTTTGTATTGTTTGCTTATCTGTTCCTTGCCCTTGCTTACAAATCAACAGTCTTTCCAAAGGAAACTTGCAGTAATATCATGTTCATGGCTCCTTCCAAATTTGGTCAAGTTTAACAACGATCCAAAATGTCTTCTGAATTCTGCCAAACACCCAGGGACCTGTGTCCTAATTATGTTTTGAAACAAATTATCAAATTTTCACCAGATTATTAATTGTATTAATCATATTAAGTGTACTGAGTGATCAGGTGTTAACCTTCATTTCTAATTCTTATTTTCAAATCCCTTGCATCTTTCACTAAATGTTCGTCCCAAACATTGACAGCTGCAAGCCCATTCTTTCAGGCTTCCTTAAAAGCAGTCATTAAAAATCCATGCTGAAGAATCTTTCAGTCTCATTGTTCTTCTTCAGATATTGGCTGCTTCCACTTCCCTACATTAAAACAGTGGTTATGTTTCAAAAGACAACTAATTGAATTTGAAGAAATTTGATGAAATCATATTTGAGAACAGTTACATATTTGTTTGGCCACTGCATGTGCTCTTTGGGGATCCACACAATGGCTGTAGCATTGGGTAAGTCATGTAGGATGCCATATTGACATCTATGCAGTGACAAGCCACTGAAATTTTGCATGAGGTCAATGAATATGCAATGCTGATTTAACACCAGCATTGTCATTTTAGAGCTCAACATTTCAGCTAATGTTATCTGACAGTCTCCCAAAACTGAAATGTGTTCAGGAACCGGAAGGACCTCCCCTCCTCCTCTGCCCACCAACCACCCATCCCTCTGACCCACGCCACCCTATCCCACTGTTGCTATTTAAAGGGATCATCAGCTACTTGTTATTGGCTGAGTTTTATTTTATTTGCCTGTTGCTATGATTCACTCAGTGTTTGGTACTTTCTATTGCCGTTTCAAGTTGCAAAGGTCTGCAGAAAGTGGGGTGGCAGATGTTGAGGGCTTTTTTTTTTGATTTTGAGGCTTCTGCCCAAACTTGGTGTTTTTAGATCTATTTCATTAGAAAACATTTTCAATAAGATATACTAGAACTGGAGAATGAACAAAGACCACTCAGAAGAAAGAGGCCACACAGTAAAAAGCAGCATGGTATGAAAATAGAGTGAGACTACAGAGTTCAATGGTATACACAGATCTAGATACCTGGTACATGAATCACATAAAGTTAGTTTGCAGGTGCAGCAAGTGACAAGGAAGGCAAATGGAATGCACGCATTTATTACAAGTGCAATGAAATATAGAAGTAGATAAATTTTACTGCAACTTTATTTGAAAAAAGGATATAACTGCGCTTGAAGCAATCAAGCAAGATTCTCGGATTAAAGAGTCATCTAATGAAGAAAGGCTGAAAAGATGTACCTATATCAATTGGAATTTCAACGAACGTGTGGTGATCTTATTGATACATGTAAGATCCTGAGAGAACTTGAAAGGATGGCTTCCTGAAGAATGCTTCCTCTTGTGAAGGGAACTAGAAATGGGATTTCAGTTTAAGAATAAGTGGTTTACCTTTGGAAAATGGAAATGAGGAGATCTATCTTTTGTCTCATTAGTTTGTGGAATTCATTTTTCTAGAAAGCAGTGTAGGCTGGGTTATTGAATTTATTGATTTTTGATAGACAAGGGAGTCAGGAGTTAAGTGAGACAGACTGGAAAATAGAGTTGGAGGACCCAACCAGATTAGCCATAATCTTATCAAATGGCAGAGAAGGCCAAATTGCTGAATCTTGCTCCTAAATCCTATGTATGGCCGGGTAAGTACTAGGAGATGCAGAAGATTATGGGGAGAAGGACTCTGACTAAGAGGCCACATCTGCCATGGCTGCTCAGGGAGGAATTCTCCTTCCTGAATCTCATTAAGGAACAGTGTTTGAGATATTTGGACTTGTGTCAGGGCATACTGGCTGAAATTTGTCCCCTACTACAGCCACAATTGCAACTGAGATCAGGGCAAGCTTGGCATTATCAGTGAATGTGAAGGTGACTATGAACATTTACGTGTCTGGCTCCTCACAGTCTTGAGCTGGGGATATTTACAACATCAATTTGCCATCCACTGTTGTGTAAAGGAGTTCTTTGTGTGCAAATTAGTTGCTGAATTTCCTGCCATAACAGTGGCTACACTTCAATCAGACTTCATGGAATTCAAAGACTTTTAAGACATTTTGGGGTCAGAATGGGTGCTGCATAAATACCAATCATTCCTGCTTTGCCTTAGTTCAAAGTCTCAGAGACTTTTTTATCAAGGAGAATTGCGATAACATTAACATTTCCAATTAAACTTCACCAGAACAATAATCAGTTACTGAGCGTCCATCATCTCTGTACACTCAGCAAAACGTACCAGAAAAATGCAGTAAAGCTAAGACTCAATTATCTGTGATCAGGCTATTTTTGGCATTCTTATAATTGGCAAAGTCTACACTGCTGTCAACACTGTCTAAAGACAGATAAGATCTGGGTGATCTTGGGTTGATTTTGCCATCACCAATCTTTCTATTGATACAATATGGGCATCAAAACTCATACAATATCATAGACAGATGTTAGGCTCAATCTTTATGAATGACAAAGAGGTTTATAACAAGTTATTAAGAGCTAGATACACTACATTTAAGATCCATGATTTTCTCTTGTGTGACATTAGGTTCAACTTAAGAGTAAGTTCACATGCCATCTGCTAAAATATTCTCAAGAATATTAGCAACAAGCACTGATTAATACACACTATACAACTCTGATTAGCTCCTCACATAAGCAGTCCTTTACATCCTGATGGACAAAAGTTAGCTTGTGATGTGAATTAACTATTTTAGCAGCAGCAGTGTAGTTCCGAATAGTTGGGAAAATGGACAACACATGACCCTTTCACTAAGGTAGCTAAACTTCATAGGTAAACCTGGAGTCTTTTCAAATGGATGATTGATGCCTGTGTAATGATTTTTTTTCAGCTAATGCTGGAGTAAATTGTTCATGTTACACCTTCTATACTCTGTAAGCTGTTGAAGTTTTAACAAATTAATAATGTGCAATTTTCTAACTCCTCAGCTTCCTGCCAATTCCTTTTCCTGCGGTCTTGAACTTTCCAAAGCATAATTCAAATGATACGTTATTCTAATTACTGTATTCTGACAATTTTTGAACAATTGCTTCAACTTTTCAAATGGCTTGCCTTAGCTTATATTTACTTGATTATAATGATTTATCAACATTGTAAATTATACAGAATTTTTTTTTGTTTTAATGGTTAGCTATTGCTAAAAACTACTTTAAGACAAAATCTAAGGTTACAAGAAAACTGCCTCCTGGTGTTGCCAGGAACATTTTAATTTGGTGTCAATTTCCCCCAAATTAATGATCGTATATAAATATCACTATGGATTCATAGCATGGTGTTTGTGTGGGATGTTATTACTTTGCAGAGAAATCAGTTTACTTTTTGAAACAATTGCCAATTTCAATGATTCCTGAGGAATTGGCCCAAAATGGCACAACTTGAATTTTTCTGAAGTAGACATTTGCTGAAACGACAACTCAAAGTACTTCAGAACAATAGCTCAAAGGATTGAGGATAGCTAATGTGACCTCTCTGGAAGAGAACAGATACATTACATTTAACAATGATGAAGGTTGGATAGCTGAACTGCAGTAGCACCCATATCATTTGAAGCACCTCTACAGGATATTGTTTATTTTTTTTTTAAATGCCCAAAGCTCTGGAATTCCCTTCCTGTACTTTTCCACATTTTTCTCTCTCCTTCTTCCTTTAAAACACTCCTTAAAACCCCTTTTTTTTTCAGCAAGCTGTTGGCCATCTCTACTAATAGCTTGTCCAGCTTGGTGCCACATTTTGCTTGACTCCCTTGTGGCATTTTATTATGCTAAAGGTGCTATATAAATGCAAGTTGCTTTTATTGCAATCTTGTTACATTAGAGTATTCTTAATTTTTACCATTGTGTGGATGACAGTTGATGGCAAGTCAGCAGCAATTATACACATTATTAATTTACCAATGCCATTTTCAAAGACTACATAACCTTGGTACTAATTTTTGTACAATTCTTTTGACAATCATTCTAGTATAAGATCCTCCCAAAGATCAACTCAAACATTCAGTTCTTTATCCACTCAGGAAGAAACCCATGAATTCCAAATTCAAAGTGAATGAGCAAACCAAAAATAGGAGCCGAGAAATTATACTGGACAATACTATAATACTATAAAAATGTTTTGCCCTCAGATGCAAGCTCTTTTTTACACTATTATTACAGAGGGGTTGATTTATATAGTTTAATATATTTTCTCAAATATCAGACATAGTAATTGCATACAAGCATGTTAGAGAGTTATGACCTTATGCCACAGGGTTTCTTTGTGCTACTAATTTCAGTGTCAGACAAACAGGCAAAATTTAGAAAAACTCAAGTTCACAAACGGACGTTCAATAAAATGAGATAGAGCATGTAGCACAGAAACAGACCATTAAATTCAATGATCCTTGCCAGTGTCTAGCCTCCGTAAGATCATCATCTCACATTACTTAAACTAACCCTATTACCATAGCAAATATTCACTCTTGGTTGCATGATGATATGGCTGGGCAATAATTCGGAACACAATACAGAGTGCAAGAAGATTTCCTTTTAAGATGGCCAAAAGGAGCTGTATTGCACACAGCATAAAATGTTAAGTGGGAGCAGTGAGCGTAACATTCGCCTCTCCTCCAAATATTTATCTAGGTTCTCCCTAAATTCACCTGCATGATTTGATATGATTCTTGTCATACATCAGTTTATTCAGAATGAGAAGAGGGTGCTGTTTGCTTGGGACATAGTTTGGCATAAAGTGGTGACTTTTTTTTCAAATCTATTTCTTGAATCCTAGGTTTGAAGAGTGTGTGACAAAAAGCTTCGATTTTTAATCCTTTAGCAATGTTTAAGTAAGTCATTCAGGCCAAATGGTCTCTGCCGATGTTGATTTTCCAGAGGAACATCCTGCCAGCCTTTTCCATTTCACTGTATCAGTTAATCCTCTTATTCGTTTCTCCCTCATGTACTCATCTAGCTGGCAAACCTAAATTGTTTAATGGCAAATGATGAGAGAAAATTTAATCGATAAAAAATTCTAGCTGACTGGTCATTTCCTGCATCTTAAAAAAAAACTTTTCTGAGTCTTCAGGAAAACTACACTGAAGCTGCATTAAGGGAGTGCTAGTGTTGGAAGCATGGTGTCATGGTCCATAGGTAATGAATATGGAGAAGGCTTATTGCTCTTCGAAGTGAAAACGCTCAAGGTTCACTATTCTGGTTAAGGTAAGAAAGATGCTTAAAGATTTTAAAACATGCTGACAGATGGGATCCATGTCAGAAGTCATCCAGGCTTATAGGATGGAGGTTTTTTTTGGAAAGTTTAAATTTAACATAAGTAGCTTCGAAGTAATTCATAGTGGCAACAGAAATAATTTAGATCCCTCACTTTCTTCCCTGGCTACTTGATAGATTGTGAGTAACTGAATCCTGTTTCAAAATGAACTGCATATTAAGCCCCTATTTATTAGCCGGAACCCTTCACAGTATTACCTGTTTCTGCTGTACCTCAGCTCACCTCCTGTTAAAGCCCTTAAGCACAGCTCTTGTCGTTTCCAGACTTGACAATTTTCTAATTAAAAGAGAAAATCTGGCCTCTCGTCTTTATCGCCAATTACACTTTAACAACTCTTTTTCATCAAAACTGTCACTGCGACATTGATGAGTAATTCCTTTTCAATATTAATTTATAAAAAGTAGCATTACTGGTGAGGCCAACATTTATTGCCCATCCTGAATTGCCATTCAGAAGGTAATTCTGAGCTGCCTTTTTGAACTGTGGCTCTAATCTACTACATTACTCTTTAAACTGCTCCTGCAGGACCTCATTTCGTTTTTATTACCCATGTTGTTGGTAGTAGCATGTACCACGAGTGCTGGCTGTTCACCCTCCTCTCACAAACTGCCCTGCAGCTGCTCTGAGACATCTCTGACCCTGGTACCAGGGAGATAACATACCATTTGAGACTCTTAGATAACAAGGTGTAGAGCTGGATGAACACAGCAGGCCAAGCAGCATCATAGGAGCAGGCCATGGGTACCCGCATGGGCCCAAGCTATGTCTGCCTCTTTGTAGGTTACGTGGAACAATCCCTCTTCCGTACCTACATTGGCCCTAAACCCACCTCTTACTCCGTTACATTGATGACTGTATCGGCGCCGCCTCGTGCTCCCACAAGGAGCTCGAACAGTTCATCCACTTCACCAACACCTTCCACCCCAACCTTAAGTTCACCTGGACCATCTCTGATACCTCTCTCACCTTCCTGGACCTCTCGGTCTCCATCTCGGGCAACCACCTAGAAACCGATATCCATTTCAAGCCCACCGACTCCCACAGCTACCTAGAATACACCTCCTCTCACCCACCTTCCTGCAAAAATGTCATCCCCTATTCCCAATTCCTTCGCCTCCGCCGCATCTGCTCCCAGGATGAAGCATTCCACTCCCGTACAGCTCAGATGTCCTCGTTTTTCAAGGACCGCAACGTCCCCCGTCAGTGGTCGAGAACACCCTCCACCGTGTCTCCCGCATTTCCCGCAACTAATCCCTCACACCCTGTCCCCGCAATAACAACCAAAAAAGAAGCCCCCTCGTCCTCATGTACCACCCCACCAACCTCCGGATCCAACGCATCATCCTCCGACACTTCCGCCATCTGCAATCCGACCCCACCACCAAAGACATTTTTCCCTCCCCACCCTTATCTGCTTTCCGGAGGGACCACTCCCTCCTTGACACCCTTGTCCGCTCCACACTCCCCTTCAGCCCCACCACATCCGGCACTTTTCCCTGCAACCGCAGGAAGTGCTACACCTGCCCCCACACCTCCTTCCTCACCCCCATCCCAGGCCCCAAGAAGAATTTCCACATCAAGCAGACGTTCACCTGCACATCTGCCAATGTGGTATACTGCATCCGCTGTACCCGTTGTGGCCTCCTCTACATCGGGGAAACCAAGCGGAGGCTTGGGGACCATTTTGCAGAACACCTACGCTCGGTTCGCAATAAACAACTGCACCTCCCAGTCGCGAACCTTTTCAACTCCCCCTCCCATTCCTCAGACGACATGTCCATCCTGGGCCTCCTGCAGTGCCACAACGATGCCACCCGATGGTTGCAGGAACAGCAACTCATATTCCGCTTGGGAACCCTGCAGCCCAATGGTATCAATTGGATTTCACAAGCTTCAAAATCTCCCCTCCACCTACCACATCCCAAAACCAGCCCAGCTCATCCCCGCCTCCCTAACCTGTTCTTCCTCCCACCTATCCCCTCCTCCCACCTCAAGCCACACCCCCATTTCCTACCTATTAACCTCATCCTGCCCCCTTGACCTGTCTGTCCTCCCTGGACTGACCTATCTCCTCCCTACCTCCCCACCTACACTCACCTTTACTGGCTCCATCCCCACCTCTTTGACCTGTTTGTTTCCTCTCCACTTACCTTCTCCTCTATCCATCTTCTATCCGCCTCCCCCTCTCTCCCTATTTATTTCAGAACCCCCTTCCCCTCCCCCATTTCTGATGAAGGGTCTAGGCCCGAAACGTCAGCCTTCCTGCTCCTATGATGCTGCTTGGTCTGCTGTGTTCATCCAGCTGTACACCTTGTTATCTCAGATTCTCCAGAATCTGCAGTTCCTACTATCTCTGATACATTTGAGACTCTTGTTTGCTTCCACAGAACGGCCTATCAGTTCCCCTTATAATTACGCCTCTATCACTAATGCTCTCCCAGGCTTTTTCCTCCCCTGCTGTGCAGCAGAGCCAGCCATGGTGCCACAAACTTCTCTGCTGCTGCTTTCCTTTGAGAGGACATCCCCCAACAGTATTCAACACGTCCGTTTGTTTGATAGGGGAATGGACAGAGCGGGGCCCTGCACTGCCAGCCTATGCTTACTAGTTTTCTGGTGGTTGCCCAACACTTTTCTGCCCTTATAGCCGTTTTGGTGCAACCAGTTCACTTAAATGTGCTAATCATGATATCCTCAGCATAATGGATGCTCCATAGTGAGTCCATCTACAGCTCCAGCTGCTCCATGCGGCAAATTGGGAGCTGCAGCTAAACACAATTTCTGTATATATGGTCACCATGGAGACTGGAATTGTCCCTGGTGTCCCATATATTGGAGGAGGAGCATTCCACAAGGCCCAGCTCTCCTGCAGTTGTGAACCTTATCAAGTACAATGAATAAACTAGGAGCCAATTACTCAACTGTAACCACTACTCACCAAATCAGATTTCTTTCTCTCTGTCTCTCTGTATTCAGTCTCTAAAGCAAACAGGGTTAAGGAAAATCCGAAAGCCTTTTATTCATATATGAGGAGCAAGAGGGTAACTAGAGAAAGGGTTGGCCCACTCAAGGACAAAGGAGGGAAGTTATGCGAGGAGTCAGAGAAAATGAGTGAAATTCTTAATGAGTACTTCGCGTTGGTATTCATCGAGGAGAGGGACATGACGGATGTTAAGGTTAGGGATAGATATTTGATTACTCTAGGTCAAGTCGGCATAAGGAGGGGGTAAGTGTTAGGTATTCTAAAAGGCATTAGGGTGGATAAGTCCCCAGGTCTGGATGGGATCTATCCCAGGTTACTAAGGGAAGCGAGAGAGGAAATAGCTGGGGCCTTAACAGATATCTTTGCAGCATCCTTGAGCATGGGTGAGGTCCCGGAGGACTAGAGAATTGCTAATGTTGTCCCCTTGTTTAAGAAGGGTAGCAAGGATAACCCAGGTAATTATAGACTGGTGAGCCTGACGTCAGTGGTGGGGAAGCTGCTGGAGAAGATACTGAGGGATAGGATCTATTTGCATTTGGAAGAAAATGGACTTATTAGTGATAGGCAGCATGGTTTTGTGCAGGGAAGATCATGTCTTACCAACTTGATAGAATTCTTTGGGGAAGTGGCAAATTTGATAGATGAGGGAAGGGCTGTGGATGTCCTTACATGGACTTCAGTAAGGCGTTTGATAAGGTTCCCCATGGTAGGCTGTTGGAGAAAGTGGAGTCGCATGGGGTCCAGGGTGTACTAGCGAGATGGATAGAGAACTGGCTGGGCAACAGGAGACAGGGAGTTGTAGTGGAAGGGAGTTTCTCAAAATGGAGAACTTTGACCAGTGGTGTTCCACAGGGATCCGTGTTGGGACCACTGTTGTTTGTGATATACATAAATGATCTGGAGGAAGGTATAGATGGTCTGATTAGCAAGTTTGCAGATGACACTAAGATTGGTGGGGTAGCAGATAGTGAAGGGGACTGTCGGAGAATGCAGCAGAATACAGATAGATTGGAGAGTTGGGCGGAGAAGTGGCAGATGGAGTTCAATCCAGGCAAATGCGAGGTGATGCATTTTGGAAGATCCAATTCAAGAGCGAACTATACATTAAGTGGAAAAGCCCTGGGGAAAATTGATGCTCAGAGAGATCTGGGTGTTCAGGTCCATTGTACCCTGAAGGTGGCAACGCAGGTCGATAGAGTAGTCAAGAAGGCATACGGCATGCTTTCATTCATCGGACAGGGTATTGAGTACAAGAGTTGGCAAGTCATGTTACAGTTGTATAGGGCTTTGGTTCGACCACATATGGAATACTGCATACAGTTCTGGTTGCCACATTACCAAAAGGATGTGGATGCTTTGGAGAAGGTACAGAGGAGGTTCACCAGGATGTTGCCTAGTATGGAGGGCACTAGCTATGAAGAGAGGTTGAGTAGATTAGGATTATTTACATTTGAAAGACGGAAGTTGAGGGGGGACCTGATTGAGGTCTACAAAATCATGCGAGGTATAGACAGGGTGGATAGCAAGAAGCTTTTTCCCAGAGTGGGGGACTCAATTACTAGGGGTCACGATTTCAAGGTGAGAGGGGAAAAGTTTAAGGGAGATATGCGTGGAAAGTTCTTTACGCAGAGGGTTGTGAGTGCCTGGAACGCGTTGCCAGCGGAGGTGGTAGAGGCGGGCACAATAGCATCATTTAAGATGTATCTCGACAGATACATGAATGGGCAGGGAGTAGAGGGATACAGATCCTTGGAAAATAGGCGACAGGTTTAGATAGAGGATCTGGATCGGCACAGGCTTGGAGGGCCAAAGGGCCTGTTCCTGTGCTGTAATTTTCTTTGTTCTTTGTTCTAAAGCAGCCAATCCACTTGCCCTATATCTCTTTCAGAATCGCTGCGCTCCTCTCCAGCTGCTGCTCTGACTGATCTTGGTCCTGGTCCCGATTGTTAGGTTTTTATTTAGAAGCTCCACTGCTGCAGTCACCCCAGGTTCACTCTGCTCTTCTCCTGCTGTTACTCCGACTAAGCAGTTGAGTGGCAAGTTACTCCATGAAAGGTGTGTGGTGAGATGGAATCCGCATGTGACACTTGCCAGAAGGGCTGAAGTGCCAATTAATGCAATAAGTTTGGTAATATACGGTGAAAAAACTCACTCAACCTCATGGTGAGAACCACTCCACCAACTCCAGGTGACTTCAGTTGGTCAAACAAAATATAAGATTCAGCCTCGTGTCTTTTTTCAGCAATACTCAGGTTGTGTCCAACAAACTGTCTAATTGTATAACTTGCAAATGTGATTCAAATCTGCAAAATCCCACCTTAAAAAGAATGAAGCAAATTATTTTAGTTTCTCAGATATGTACGTTCCCAATGCAAACAATCTTGAAGATTGGTACTTCCATTCTGAAATCATACAGTACATATTCACAGCACAAGTGAGCAATAAAACTTCAAATGATCAAGCTCCTCTCTTTTATCCTGTTTGCATTGAAGCAAAGCTTGGGGTGATGGGAAAAATGCTTTATTTCAATGGAGAGATCAAAGCCCTGCAGATCAATTGCATTGATGAGTTTTCTTCTGGAGTAATTTGGTTTAGAATTGCAAATTTATTACCAAGTTTGAGTAAATGCATCAGACCATCCAGATCATGAGAAACAGTTGAAATTTTACATGCCGTAAAATAATAAAAACTACTTGCTTTTGTCCTAATGGGTTCAAGATGAAAGATCATAAGACTATAAAACATAGGAGCAGAATTAGGCCAATCCAAACATTAGTGAACGCTTTGGACGAAATAGTTAAAAACTATAAAATAGAATATAAATGCTTAGTCATTTCAGTCTGCTGCTTTTCACTCTTTCAGGAAAACCTTCACAGCATGGTTCCCATTTTGTAGCAGAAATGGGGAAGGGAAGCAATCTTTCCTTTCCAATGTTTTGTTGTTGTGACAGAGTGTTAGGTTCAGGCACAAAGTAAAGCCAAATGTCCTCTTTGGTCATTCAGATGACCAAATGTGATAGGGTCTGCTTTGAGTCTTCAAAGTGCACCTCCTCAGAAGTGACAAGCACAAGGTTAATCTTTATTGCCCCTCTCATCCTTTTAATGGTGTTTGTAGAATCTTTGGCCATTCTGCCCTCTGGAAATACCCTTGATCTTTGTGTTTTGAGCCAAAACATTTATTTGACTGAAATATTTGATTACATCTAGCTTTCTGTAAATGTGAGCCTGATCTTAGCAGAAATCGATGTGTCATTTCTGTTGAGTTTCGTAGAGGGTTTCTCTTCACAAAACCTAACTACTTTATTTGCACGCACCCCACAAAACCTGCTTCACTAACCATGAACCATACCCCAGTGACACTTGTTGGTCCTGTTCTACCACTCACGGTAGCTGGAAGCATTCAGTACTGCTGGGGTTCTTGGTACAGGCACCATCTTTAAAAAGCAGTTGTGCACCTGGTCAAGTGTTGGCAGTCTGGAGCTGTTCTGCAACATGCAAGACATTTGCCCTGGCAAGTGACAAATGGAATTGGCATCTCGAAGTCCTAGTGATTCTTCTCTTCCCATTAACAACAGCAGGAAAGACCCCCATTCCACCCAATCCTGGCAGCCAGGTCTGAGGTTGGCACCCAGGTCAGTATTGTCTCAATTGTCCAGCAGAACATTCAAAATCTCAATAACCTTCTCCACTCTGTCCAGCTAAGGGCCACCATCTTCTTTCCGCTACCTCGCTCTATGTCTGCTACTGTTTTGACCTTCCACCAAGTCTCATGATCCACCACTCTCGTTATTCCGTGCAATATCTTCCCTCACTGGTTCCCACCCATCCAATATCCAAGCACCACTGACCCTGCATGCCATGTGTGCTGCCTACTCACTCACTTGGGACACATCATCACTTTTCCCCTCCCTGCATTGGCTGTGTCACTTGCCTTCAGATCACTCACTTCCTTCCTTTGTCACATTCCAGGTGAAGATAGCCCATATTTCATTCTGAAAAAAACCAAGATGGGTGGTAGGTGGTGTCAAACACTTGGCTCCTCAGCCTTCATGAATAGAGGACATTGATCCTCACTGGCGAGGAATGGGATCACTCTTGCTGAGACACAGAAACCTTTATGACCTGACAACTAAGTAAGAATCATTGCCCATTGCTCTGCTCTTCCCCAGCTGTGAATGTATTTTTAACACACCAGAACTTCTCCTGCTTGTTAAAGATGTACCTCCTCTTTTATTCCCTGCAGGTTTGAACAGCATGAGCACAGTCTCCTTGGCTAAGATGGCAACCTCATGAAGACATTCCCCTCCTCCACCTCTGAAAAAGAGAGCCATAATGCCTCAGAGGAAGCATCAGCAAGACTGCTCCCTGAACCTTCCACCCACTCAGATACTGTCACCTTGATGGGATTGTGAGGACATCACAGCCACGATTCTGCAACTATCCGAGGAAGAAAGGTCCCAGGTCACTGGCTGAGGAGACAGCCGGAGATGAGCCATCTGCTCAGTCCCAGACTGCGTACCCTCTGAGGACCCTGAGAGCCTGTGGTTTTGACAATTAGAGACAGCAAATATGAGAGTTCTTCTACAATGAATTTCCAGGTGATCGCACGCCTGAGGCAGCAGAGTCACAACAGCTTTATTACAATTCTATAGCCTTTGTGTCAGGTAGCCCAGTGCCCTTGACAAACCTACCTGCTGCTACTGTGTCTGCTTGTATGTCAATGAAGTCCCTAATGGGCGACACCTTAGTCCTTTCCTGCATGGGTTTGAAAAGGTTACTACTCTCTGGCAGCTCTCTGAAGGCCTACAATCTGGGGATGTTTCTTCCTCAGCCAGCTGTCAAGATTTTAGCAGTGAAGTGCTACCCAGCATAACACTGTAAGACCATGAGATATAGGAGGAGAATTAGGCGATTCAATCTGCTCTGCCTTTTGATCATGGCGGATGTGTTTCTCACCTCCATTCTCCTGTTTCTCTCCCTAGCCCTTGATTCCTTTACTAATCAAGAACTTTACTATCTCTTTCTCAAAGACACTCAATGACTTGGCCTTTACAGTCTTCTATGGCAATGAGTTCCACTGCGGCTGGTGTTCGCAATTCTAAACTATCTAAAATACCCACCAAGGTGTCAGTATCTAATGTCTTATTGGGCTGCCTTCTTCACCATGGCCACAGTGTACAGGAAATAACTGCAGGAGACAAAAGAGTGAATGCGTTATAACCAAGGGGTACAAATTGAGGAATGGTAAGAATACGTTGACAGTAGTGTTAATGCGTGAGTTACACAATAATGAACAACACCTCTCACTTTGACTCTGCTTATACTTCCCGCTGCCTCTGAAAAGCAGCCAACATAACGAAAGACCTCCTATCCCGGTTATACTTTCTTTCACCTTCTTTGATCGGGCAGTAGATACAAAAGTTTGAAAACACTCACCATTAGATTCAAGAACAGCTTCTTCCCTGCTGTTTTAAGACTGGTGAACTGACCTCTCATGTAATAGAGTTGATCTATCTTTGCACCATCCCTGGAGCTGTAACACTATATTTTGCATTCTGTTCTATTACCCTGATACATCATGTAAGGTATGATTTGCCTGGTTAGCATGCAAAACAATACTTTTCACTGTATCTTGATACATGTGACAATAATAAATCAAATCAAATGAACGTTGCTGCATCTTCACAGGAGTGTCCTCATCTTCACTGATGAAGGCTGAGATTATCACCTTGTATGGGTCGAGGAGCTGAATGCTGGGTCCCCCACCAGCTGTTTTCCGTCTTTTAGCCCTATTGTGGGCTGTTTTCTCCTGCAATGAGAGACAGGGAGGGATTGAGTAAGATGAAAGTGGATGGCATAGCTGTCAGCATTGGTGCAGATGAAGTGCCCTGCTCAAGTGAGTAGGTAATGTAAACAGTATGCAGGATTAGTAGTGTGGAGATTGCGTGAGTAAGAGTGAGTGAGGGAGGCTATGGATACAATAGTGAGAATGGTAGAGAATGAGCTTTGCTGGATGGTAGCAGAGATAGAGTGAATGTGAGGTGGCAGAGACCAGATGGTGGTATTTACTCTGGCAGGGCAAAGAAAGTGATTGACATTCTTGTGGTACTACTGAGCATTCCTTTGGAGTGTAGGTGTCACACTGACCTGGGTGGTGACATCTGACCAGGCTGTCAGGCTTCTGGTGGCACAGACTCATCTTGCAGTCCTCGGGGAATAGGATGGTCCCCCTCTGTACCCATCTGTCCAGCAGGACTGTGAGATCCCTGTCCTCAAAGCAGGTTGCCAATTTCCTGTTGTCTGTCATTATATCTGAAAGACTGCATGCAGATGTTCAAAGCAGCTCCAGAATATCAGTGCTTGTCTGGTTGGGCAATGGCCTCATGAACATGGCATTGCTCCAGGGGTCCCAGTAAATTCTAGGATAACTCAGCAATGACAAGTTCTTCTGGCTACAGTGAGTGATTGAAGCAATAGATGAGCAGGATGCCATGGGGTGGAGGGTATGGTATGTAATTAAGAAGGCAGCTTCGGAACGATCACATGAGAAAACTTACTGGACCTCATGGAGACGATCTTCCATGAAACTTGTCAAAATTGACAGTTGCCACTATAAATCATGACATTCTCCATCAGACCCATTCCAGGACTTGTGAAAAAGGTTGATGCTCCAGTGCAGAACTGAGGGAGCATTACGCAGTTGGAGGTACTATGTTTTTGGTGAGACATTATTCTGAGGTCCTATGTGCCCGTTCATGTAAAATGGCGATCTTTTGGAGAACAGCAGGGAGGGTCCCTTGGTTATCCTTCAATCAACATCACAAAATGTAGCATACCTAGTCATTATCATTTTACTGTGTGTGGGAATTTGCTGCACCCAAATGGGTGCTGTGTTTTCCCACAATACAAAAGGGACCACACTTCAAAAGCACTTTATTGACTGCAAGGGACTTTGGGATATCCAGTAGATTAAAGAACTGCTATACAAATGCAATGGAGATAGCAAGAACTGCAGAAGCTGGAGTCAGAGACAACGCAGTATGGAGCTGGAGAAACACAGCAGGCCAGACAGCATCAGTGGAGCAGGAAAGTTGATTTTTTGGGTCAGGACCCTTCTTCAGAGTGTTCCTCAAGCTCCACGCTGTGTTGTATACAAATGCAATTATTTCTTTTTGTTTTCTTTAGCGAAGAGTTCTACCCTGAATACAAAAGACACTCTTTTTCAATATTTATTCCATTGAGTAGGAAGTGAACTATTGCTTCCAGCTTGACCACCTTTCCTATGAGCAGAAATGTACAATCTTTACTTTGGACACCTTAGAATTGTTAGATTTTATATCAATTAGCAGAGATAAGATGCCTGAGGCATGGAGAAAAGTAAACGATAGAAGTATGAACTGAAAATATGTGTTTAAAAAAAAGCCTGCCATTTTTTGGAAAATGACAATTTTATAGAAAGTGTATTCTGAACATTTGGCCAGCTTATTAGCTTTCCAGTTGAGACAATGAACCTTGAAATTACACTCAAGAAGTATTAGTGTTCAAACCCTTCACACTTTGGGATGAAATAATTTTGTCCATTTCTTTTTAATGGAGAAAGTATCCAAATGAACATAAATGAATTAAAATAGTACCAAATGAAAGTTAATGAGAAGTTGCATCAGTTCTCACATTCACATTCTCACAACAAAACTTTGATATCATTGTGGATGAACAATGCATATCTTTGAGTTTGCAAAAATATAATCAATCACATACATGAATGTTCCTTGGGAATCCATTTGTCACATGATCCTAATTATAAATAAGCAAATATTCTTGGGAGTACTTTTGGTTTTTGAAATGTCTGTTTGGAAGATTATATTCCAGCGTTAACAACAGCAACTGACATTTATATAATACTGAATTACTCCATCAATGCTATCTATGAGTTGCAATCTATATTCTGTGTTCAAATGCCTATAGTGAGACATGTACCTAACAGTTTGGTTGAAGAAAGCAGCCTTAGCATCAAAGGAACCATTCTCTAACTATCCATCTTTTTATTAAAATAAGATTGGTCTGAGTGATAGTCCTAAAATATAAGCATTAGGTTTGCTGCCAGCAGAAAAGGTACTGAGAGCTGTGAAATGGCACTCATGGTAATAAACCATGTGCAGTATTAAAGAATAACTCCTTTTTATCTTGTTGCATTATGACCAAAGGTCACATTCATCTCTTATGTACCATCAAGGATCCTCTGTACTTTAGGAAATATAGTGATTATATTTTTCATCAGTTATTCATTTATGAGATGCTGGTGTCGCTCGCAAAGCCAACATTTACTGTCTGTCCATTCTAATTGTTCTTGAAAGATGGTGCTGAGACATTTTCTTCAGGGCAATTATTTCCAACATGATTGAAGTGTCAGCCTCAATGTCATAGCATAAGAACAGATAAACAGGAAGAGTCCATTTAACCTGTTGACTTAATCTGCCATTCAATGAGCTCATTGTCAAACTGCAACCTAACATTATTATACCCTCGTTCTTCCCATACCCATAATTCCTTAGGCTAGCAAAATCTATAAATCTTAGAATTAAAATTAACAGTTGAATGAAAATCAATTTCTGTTTGAGGAAAAGAGTTCCAAACTTCTATCACACTTTGGATTGAGAAATGTTTTCTAATTTCACTTGTGAGAGGTCTGACTCTTTGCTTTGAGTTTGTGCCCCTGTTCTAGACTTCCCAACAAGTGTAAATAATTTCTCCCCCTCTACTCCACCGGTTTTCCTTAATATTTTGAACACCTCAATTAAAACTCCTCTTAACTTTCTAAATGTCAAGAAAAAAACCCTGATTTGTGCAATCTCTCCTTAAGGCTTAACTCTTGAAATCTACTAATCCCCCTTCTAAATTGATGCTACACACCTTCCAACATCAATTTATCTTTCCGAAGGTATGGTATACAGAATTGCTCATGAGTTGCGGTCTTTATGTAGCCAAATCATAACTTGCGAATCCTTGCATTCAAAACCTCTAGATATAAAAGTCAGCATTCTAACAGGTATTTTTAAAATTATTTTTTATTTGTCATTCTTCAGATGAAAAGCTAAGAAAGAAAATTAATTATTTAGTATAGGCGTGCACTTAAAAAAAGATTGCCATGTGCACTTCAATGAAGAGACCAATATACCTAATGCAGCCTAAATTGCCCTTGAAAAAGTGATGATGAGATGTATATTAGGGAGGGAGTTCCAGGATTTTGATCAGATGACTGTGAAGGATCCAATGCTTAGATTGTTTCCAGGTTTTATTCTTATATTAGCTGTATTTAAGTGGTTATGAATTATATGCCCTTACAACACACCCTTTGGGTGCATGAATGTCCAGATTCTGTGAGATGCTGATGTGACAGTTTGTAGGTGAGCAGAACAACTAGAATAGACATTTCCTGATTTCCATGTTTAGTTAAATATGCGCTGATAGTCTCTCTGTTAATACTAGCACACAATGTGGCCCTATGACTGTAGGACTAACGTTTTATTATTGTTCTATCATGGGTTTATTCGAAGTGTATAGTTGAAAGCTGACTGAAAATGAATTAAACTGAAACATTATATTAAAAGTACAGTTTCCTCTTTGAATTATTCCTTCTTATTAATTTAAGAACAAAATGTATTAGGAATAATACGTCCCTTAACAGTTTTAAAAAAAATTACAGATGTACCACAGGGTTTCAGCTCAGAAATGAACTGGCTCCATCCCATTTTAATTTATTTGATAGCACAATTCAGTCCTAGCCATTGTCCTTCTATATGCATTATGTATGGATTCCTGGGAATAATAAATATTTCTGAAAGTGGCACAGGGCAGGGGAAGGTGCCTGCAGTGATGGGACACAGAAATTAGCTAATTTTGTTTCAATTACACAGATGTATGCGCTGAATAAAATAGCTCCATTGCCATTATTTACATGTCACACCATTGGTTCATTTCTAGGCACATCCCTTGCAATAATAACATGAAATACAGAAGCAGGAGTAGGCCCTTCAAGCCTGCTTCATCATTCAATATGAGAATGGCTGATATTGAGCTCAATACCCTAATCCTGCCCTGCCTTCACGTACTTTGACCATTTTAGCCTCCTTCTTGTAAAAGACACATTTGGCCTCGACCACTTTCTGTGACAATGGATTCCACAAGCACGTCACTTTCTGGGTAAAGAAATTTCTCCTCAGTCCTAAAAGGTTACCCCTTATCATAAACTATGACCCCGGGTTCTGGACTCCCTCACCATTGGGAATGTCCTCCTGCATCTGGTCTGTGTAGTCCGATTAGAATTGTACAGGCTTCTCTGAGACGACCTCCTTATTTTTCTAAACTCCATAAATAGAATCCAAACCAACTCAATCTCTCCTCATACAGAAGTCCTGGCATCCCAGGAATCAATTTGATAAACCTTCGCTGCACTCCCTCTCTCACAAGAACATCCTTCCTCAGCTAAGGAAACCAAAACTGCACACATGTAGCATCAAAGTCTTTATTCCCGTACACAAATCATCTCACTATGAAGCCCAACATAGAGTTTATCTTCTTTACTGCCTGTTGTACCTGCACATTTACTTTCAGTGCATTCCACACAGCCTGTCCAAATCACACTGCAACGTCTCTACATCCTCCTCATAACTGAACTTCTCACTCAGCTTTTTGTCACCAGCTAGCTTTGAGATATTAATTTAGTTCCCTCATTTAAATCATTAATGTATATTGTGAATAGTTGGGGTCCTAGTACCAATCCCTTTGGTAGCCCATAAGTCACTTCTTACCATTCAGGAAAATACCCATTTATTCCTACTCTTTGTTTCCGGTCTGCTAGCCAATTTTCTATTCACCTCCATATATTACCTCCAATCCCACGCACTTTAATTTTATACATTAACATCTTATGTGGGGCTTTGTCAAAAGTTTTCTGAAAGTCCAAACAAACCACACCCATTGGCTTCCCATGATCAAATCTGCTCGTTACATGATTGAAGAATTCCAGTTGATTTGTCAAACGATTTCCCTTTTGTAAGTCCATGTTGACTAAGTCTGATTCTACCACTGTTTTCTAAATGCTGTTCTGTAAAATCCTTGATAATTGATTTGAGCATCTTCTGCACTACCAACTTCAGACATACTGGTCTACAAGTCTCTACTTTATCCCTACCTCTCTTTTAAATAGGGAGGTTACTTTCATCACCTTCCAGTCGTAGGAATTGTACCAGAGTCTAAAGAATTTTGGAAGATGGTCATTAATGCATCCATTATTTCTAGGGCCACTTCCTTAAGGACTCCAGGATGTGGATTATCAGGCCCTGGGCTTTATCAGCGTTCAATCCCATCAATTTCTCAAACACCATTTCTCTACTAATACAGATTTGTTTCAGTTCTTCCCTCTTACTAAACCCTACGTTCTCCATCATTTCTGGTCTGTTATTCATGTCCTCCTTTGTGAAGACGGAAGTGAAGTTTGGATTTAGAACATTAACCATTTCTTTGTTCCTCATTATAAATTCCCCTGTTTCTGACTGTCAGGGACATACATTAGTTTATATCAATCTTTTTCTCTTGATATACCTATGGAAACTTTTGCTGTTATTTTTATGTTCACTTCCTCTCAAAAGTCTATTTTCTCCTACTTAATCAGTCCCATAGTCCTCCATTGCTGACTTTGAACTGTTCCCTATCCTCAGGTTAATTCTCACACAGAGATAGTAAGAACTACCGATGCTGGAATCAGAGATAACACAGTGTGGAGCTGGGGGAACACAACAGGGCAGGCAGCATCAGAGGAGCGGGAAATTTGACTTTTCAGGTCAGGACCCGTCTTCAGAAATGGGTATTAGCAGAGGGTTGCAGTGGGAGAAAGATCCACTGGGGTCTTTCCGGAGGGAGGAGGATAACTTCTTCAAGGTAGGCATCCTTAGAACAGGCTTTGCAGTGGGGGTTATAACTCATTCAGACATAGTAAAAACTGCTAATGCTGGAGTCAGAGATAACACAATGTGAAGCTGGGGGAACACAGCAAGCCAGGCAGCATCAGAGGAGCAGGAAAGTTAATGTTTTGGGTCAGGACCCTTCTTCAGAAATGGGTATTTCTGAAGAAGGGTCCCGACCTGAAACGTCAACATTCCTGCTCCTCTGATGTTGCCTGGCCTGTTGTGTTCCTCCAGCTCCACACTGTGTTACCTCTGGTTAATTGATCTTTCTTGCCAGTTTATAAGTCTTTATTTTGTATCTGGTAATATATTTAATTATAACAGGGTAGCACAGTGCACAGTGGTTAGCACTGCTGCCTCACAGCATCAGGGACCTGGATTTGATTTCAGCCTCGTGCAACTGTCTGTGTGGAGTTTGCACATTTTCCCCGTGTCTGTGTGGGCTTTCTCCGAGTGCTCCGGTTTCCTCCCACAGTCCAAAGGTTTGCAGGTTAGGCGGATTGGCCATGGGAAATTTCCTGTAGTGTGCAGGCTAAGTGGGTTAATGATAGAAAATGTGAGATTACAGGGATAGGGTGAGATGCTTTTTGGAGGGTTGGGCAGACTCAATGGGTTGAATAGCTTCTACCTGCACTGTAGGGATTCTATGATTCTAATTTTCCTCATAAGCCGTGATTTGGCCAACTTTTTCTTTGAACTCCTGCGCCAATAGCAATAAACAATTTTTGTAGTTCACCCATTTGGCCTTTGAATATTTGCAATTGCCTATCGACTGTCATTCGTTTCAGTAATATTTCCTAATCCATCATAGCCAACTCATGCCTCATAGCATCATAATTACCCTCATTAACATTCAGGACCCCCATCTCAGAATCATTTACCTCACTCTCCATCTTGATGAAGAATTCTATCATATTGGTGGTTGGTGGTTGCAATACCAGCCCATTTGACACTCTTTTCTCCTTGTTATTTCTCAATTCTACCCATGTAGATTCTGCATTATCTGAGCTAATACAGTTCCTCAATATTGTGTTTATATTCTCTTTAACTAGTAATGTAACCACACTGCTTTTTCCTTTTTGCCTGTCCTTCATAAATACTTAATAACCTTGGACGTTCAGTTCTCATCCCTGGTCACCCTGCAGCCATATCTCCATAATTCCAACTATATCATACTCGCTTACCTCTATTTCTATGACTAATTCATCCACTTCATTTTGAATGCTCATTGTACTCAAGCACAAAGCCTTAAACGTGGTCTTTTTAATGTTCCTTGTTCCATTCCCAATATTTGTATCATAGTCTTGTTTGATTCTGGCCTTTGATTGCTCTGCCTAACACTTCTTTTTCTCTTTGGCCATGCAGCTATTCCCACTCTTTTACTCATGTTGTCCTCAGCTACAGTTGCCCACTACTGTGGCTCATTTGGTAGCATTTTGTCACTGAATCATGAAGCTGTAGTCCACAGCTTGGCTGATACTCCATAGCAGTACGGGGTATGTGCTGATTTGTGCTGATCAGGGGCAGCACAATGTCTCAGTGGTTAGCACTGCTGCCTCACAGCACCAGGGACTTGGGTTCAATTCCATCCTCAGGCGACCGTCTGTGTGGAGTTTGCACATTCTCTCTGTGTCTTCATGGGTTTCCTCTGGGTGCTCTGGTTTCCTCCCACAGTCCAAAGATGTGCAGGCTAAGTGGATTGGCCATGCTAAATTGCCTGTAGTGTTCAGGGATGTATAGCTTAGATGGGTTCGAGGAGATGCTCTGAGGGTCAGTGTGGACTTGTTGGGGAGAAGGTCCTGTTTCCACAGTGTAGGGATTCTGTTGTTGTCAGAGGCACTGATTTTCAATTGAGTTGTTAATCAGAGATCCCATCTGCTTTCTAAGGCGGTTGTAAAAGACTTTTCTTCTTCTTTAAGGCTTTTAACAAAAACGTTGCAATCTTTTTCAATATTGAAAAGCAGGGTCATGTAACTTCAGTACAGTCTTGATTTTACAAATGAAGCTCTTAGAGGTCTCAACAGTCTCACAAAGAATTTATAAAGAAAAATAAAAGCACTATATGCATTCAGGTTATGGAGATAGTTACACATTAATTTTTTTTATAGCTATAAAGTTAATTTACTTAGAATTCCAAAAGAATTAACGGGTATTTTGACTCTCGTTGATGATGTAACCTGGACACCTACACATTCTGATGAAAAGTCATTGATCTGAAATATTAAACAGATGCTGCCAGTCCTGCTGTGTATTTTCAGCACTTTTTTTTTAAGAATTTCTTAATCTTCATTATTCAGAAAACAGGACATGAGAAATAAAAACAGAAAGTGCCGCATAAACATAAGAGGTCTAGCAGCATCTCTGGAGAGAGAAATGAAACTATCCTTTGGAGTTGATATGAATTTTCTTCACAACTGATTTTCAGCTATATCAAACTCCAAATGTTAATTGTGTTTCTCTACTCACAAATGATGCTGTACCTGCAGAGTTTTTCAATCCATTGTCTCTTTATATTTCACATTTCAAACATCTGAAGTATATTGCTTTTAATAAAACGTATGTTTGCTTATTGTGGTATAATGAGATTCATGTAAATCATAATAATACAACTGATCATGAGACTCAGACATCAGTAAGAGAAGAGATTAGTTTTGAACAAATACATGAAGAGACACGTCTTGGTTATTACACTAGAGAGTTTTATTTGTGATGTAGGTTGTGTGACATATAGATATTTTAATGATACTTATTTGAAACTTGGATTATTGGATTTTGAATGGGTGGTTTATGGGTTTTCCTGTGGGTCTGAAATTCATAATTAACTTGTATTTCTGCACCCATTTATTTTAAAACAGCTTGTGAGAGCTAACCTCTGGAACTAATGGGTTTTTGTGTACATCAGTGGGGCTTACAACTGAGCAAGGTAAACAATTGTTCATCAAGGTCTGTTTGGAATGTCTGGAGCTTCTTTTTAAGCTCAGGTCAAAAAACTCACAGCTTAGAGAGAGAAAGAAAGTTTTCAGTTTTAGTTTCAGGTTTGGGTAGTTCTGAGAAGGGGAGAAGATAATGAAACTAGATTAGGATACAGTGAGGAGCTAGTAATAGCCCTAGACTAGAAGTGTTTGAATAAAACCCTGAAGAGATTATTTGAATATGAGTGCAATTGCTCCAGGAAGAAACTATCAGATTTTTCACTGGGAGTTGAAGTCACAGTTAAGTTAAACTTATTGAGGTGTTAAGCAAATGAAATACTAATCACATCAGTGAAAATATAAGGGGTGCGTTTGGGCATTGTACAAATCATGAATTTGGAATCTGCAAAGGACCATTTTGGGGTTAATGGAATTATACTTTTGCTCTGCTTAAAAATGTGTGCAGTATGTAAATGAATTTATTTACTCAACTCTATCTTACTTTGTTTTGCTTAACAAACTCTATATTTATCGTTAAAACTAAATCTGTAAAATTTTGTGTTTATTTATCAATGAGAGACCAGTTCCTCAGAAACAAAACAAACAAAAATATGATCTGTCATGCCAGCCTTAGAACTGGGATCTGAATTGGCCAGTAATACCATCAGCTGGGATCATAACAATTTGATAACTTATTATGTAAACATGCAACCAAAGGAACATCACGATGCAAGGAGCAAACACTCTCAGTGAACACTGTATGTGCTGAAAACCACAGTCTGCAGGCCATAGCTCAATGTGTAGGAAGCAGTACTGGCTTAAAGCAGTTACTTGTAAATAAGAGAAGGTTGCTGAATTTTATTAGAAATCCACTGAAACCTATCTTGACATTGACAACAACACTTTGCATCTTTTAACTAAATTTCAGGCGTTCAGACAAGATTCGCACTAGGCAGCAGCGAATTGCCTATTAAGGGGGTCTATTGATTGTTAAGTGCACATCCCACCTTATTAATATGCAGCTCCCCATCCAACTATCCATCGTGAGCAAACTGTATACTGAGAATTTTCGGCAAAGAAGTCAGAGCAGATACCTGGTGGTGTCAGCTTGTTGATGGCTCTGAACATCCTCTTTACTCAGAGAGTAGTAAGGGCGTGGAATGCCCTGCCTGCAAAAATAGTAGACTCGCCCACTTTAAGGGCATTTAAATGGTCATTGGATAAACATATGGATGATAATGGAATAGTTTAGGTTAGATGGGCTTCAGATTGGTTTCACAGGTCGGCGCAACATCGAGGGCCGAAGGGCCTGTACTGCGCTGTAATGTTCTATGTTCTATGTTCTATATTGGTCACCATGCAGCAGTATCTATGACATGCTCCTTGACACTGGACATATACACCCACATCCATGTGCCAGACTCTAAGAATGTTCATGGCACAACTCTGATCCACTTACAGTACGCTTATCTGCTTCAATGCTGCACCTTGAGGTGCAACCAGCATAGTAATGCTGCAGGATGGAAACTATGTGCTTAGGGGCACCCACCCAGCTCGTGGACAAGACCAGACTGCATCTCCAGGCTGTTTGCTTGCTCTCTGACTGTTCACTCATATTGAACTGATCTGGATGATTACAGCACTCCTGCTTTGCCCTGCTATTTTGCTTCTTGCCAGTGGAAAAAATGAGGGAAAAGAAAAACTTTTTGAAGCAGCAAATAGTTTGAATCTGGATTGCACTGCCTGGGTGTGTAGTCAGAACTGATTCAACTTCAACTTCAGAAGGCAATTGGATGACTATCCAAAGAGAAATGGAATGGCCCGTTTCCACACTGTACAGATTCTGTGAAACTAATACTACACTTTTGTAAGTTGTATTCACAAAAACAGATCACAACTGAAATCCAGAGACTTGGTTTTAATTAAAAAAAGGTGTGGTGTAGTGGCTTAATGATTAACACTGTTTCTTCACTCCAACAGGAAGCCGGGTTGATTCCCTCTTGGACAACTGCCTATGTGGAGATTGCACATTCTCCCTGTGTCCATGCGGGTGTCCTCCGGATGCTTCAGTTTCCTCCCACATTGCGAAGATGTGCAGGTTAGGATTGTCTATGCCAAATTGCCCATGGTGTCCAGGGATGTGCAGGCTGGTTGGATTAGCCATGGAAAATGCAAGGTTACAGAGTAGGAGGAGTGGGTCTGGGTGGGAAGCTCTTCGGAGGGTCAGTGCGGACTTGATAGGCTAAATGGCCTATTCCACTTTGTAGGGCTTCTATTCTATGAAAGAAAACATGCGAAGAGTTAAAAGGAAGAGGAGATGGGGACTGAATGAGTTGCATGGGCATAATGGTCTGAATGGTACCCAAAGACATAACCATCCTTGATTACAAGTCTGTAAATGCGTACTTCCAGTGGAGTGCGTCACCATCATTTTCTTGTTTGAATCTTGCAGTTGAGGCATGATATGAGTAACTAAGAATGGAAAGAACAGACTTAATTCAGTGCTGACAGGTAGCAGAGTTCACCGTATTCATGGCACTGAGTCACAATAACCACAATGATTAGAACATCCCAATGGATTTCACAACAAAGAATTATTTTGGAAATGCCATGATTCTTTGCAGAC
Organism: Rhincodon typus; assembly: GCF_021869965.1. NCBI lineage: Eukaryota > Metazoa > Chordata > Chondrichthyes > Orectolobiformes > Rhincodontidae > Rhincodon > Rhincodon typus. The sequence goes on along the minus strand of NC_063337.1, from coordinate 89,452,056 downwards.
AAAGATAGCAAGCAACTTACACACAGCAATGCTTGAGAAATGGCAGTACAGGTCATGACGTATTTTTTGGGGGGCGCTGCCTGATTTATGAATGTTACCTTGGTCATGCCATGAGCTCTGTGCTCTTCTTTAAAAGGTATCGTGAAAAGACATAACAACTGCCTGACCAGGGAAATAGGGTTGTTGTTTAATGTTTTATGGCAATGGAAACGAAGATGAGACAAAACCCCATCAACACTGCACTGAAGTGTCAATTTAGATTGTCTGCTCAAATGCTGGCTTGAATCCAAAACCTGCAGAGGGAGAAAATAGATTATTAACGTATGGAACAAATTAGCACTTGGAATTCCATTTGACAGGGTCTCGAATTTCTCGAGGCTACGTCCTCCAATAGCAGGTCCAGTGCAGACAGTCTCGCTACTGCCAGTACTGATGATTGAAGCTTTTTGTGTTGCCTATAGCGCTACTCCATTTTGGACCCCTTTGTGCTATTTTATTAACACAATATGGACATGATTTAATTTCAGCATTGACATTTCATTTGTGTTTAAGAAACCTGCCATTCTGAAAATGCTGCAAAACGCAATCTGTTCCTAAGAGAACTTCTCACAAAGGGGGCAAAAAGTAAATGTTCCAGGGATGTAATCCAAATTGCTATACATTATTGCATATTTAAAATATAAATTAGTTCCATTATACCAAGGAATTTCACACCTTCTCCAGTACAGTTTGCTGGTTTTTGTGGAAATTTGTGCAGAAATTTATTCCAATAGAATGTTATAGCTGTCTGTTGTTTTTCCCATATGTTACTACTCATACAAAATAAAAAATTGCGCCCCATATAATAAAGCATTGTACCTCACGTAATGAAATCATCTGCATGAAACGTGTGGAGAGATTTAATTAATTAGAATGGTTGCAGAGAGCTTTGCACCACAGCTACTCATATTGGGAATTCAGATCGTGAACTCCACAAACTGCACACAATTTCAATCTATTAACTGCACTCCTGTTGTGTAAAACTTTGTGCCAGGAATACTGATTGATAAAATCCACCCCCACATTTTGTGTCTCCTGGAAGGTAATGCCAGAATTAGGAAAAGGAAAAATTTTAGAAAAAGATATTTCAAAATACAGACTAATTCATTTACCGGTTAGATTAAATTGACACCAGTTTGATATTTAATGCTTTATCCAATATGCAGGAAACAGAAAGCATTGTGATACATTTTGGGGGTTGCAGTCCTAAATCTTTAAATTAGTTTCTCTATTATCAGTTCAAATGACCAGGGATTCCAAGTCATTTGAAATACATTTTATTTTGGTCTTGTCACAATATTTTCACTCTCGGTTTTCGTTCTGCTGTTCTCTTGTTTTCACTGGGAAATTAATCTTCCTCTATCCCTTTAATTTAGCCTGAGAGAGATACAGTACTAGATGCTACTATAAGACCAGATGACATAGGAGCAGGAGTAGGTCATTTAACCCATTAGGTCAGCTCTGTCATTGACTGAGATCATGACTGATCTGATAATCCTCAACTCCACTTTCCTGCATTTTCCCCATCACTTTTAATTTCCTTACTGATTAAAAATCTGTCTGTCTCAGCTTTGAATATACTTGATAAACCATTCTGAATAGCCTTCTGTGGTAAAGAATTCCATTGAATGATTACTCTTTGAGAGAAGAATTTTCTCCTCATCTCTATCATAATTGTGTGACTGTTACTCTGAGATTATACCCTCTCTCCTTAGATTCTCTCACAAGGAGAAACAACCTCTTCACATCTAGCCTGTCAAGCCCCCTAACAATCTTACATGTTTCAATAATGTTGCCGGTCATCCTTCAAAACGCCAATGAATTCAGGACAAAAGTACTTATCATCTCCTCATAAAACAATCCCTTCGTACTTGGATCAACTAAGTCAAATGTCATTGGTCTGCATCAATGTTGGTACATCGTTCCTGAGATAATGGCCTTGAAACTGTTCACAATACTCCAGACATGGTCTAACTAGTGCTTTGTATAGCTTTAGCAGGACATCATTATTTTTATACCATTCCCTTTGAAATAAATATCAACATTTCATTATCTGCTGAATTTGCATGTTCGCATTTTTCTGAATCCTGCATTTCAGCAGTTTTCTGCAGATTTTCTTCATTTAAATGATAATTAGCTCCACTATTCTTCCACGCTAAACATGTCTATATCTCTCTGTGTTAGCGACTCCTTGTGTCATAGAACATAGAACCATAGAGCATAGGAACGGGCCTTTCGGCCCACAATGTTGTGCTGAACCTGATGCCAAATTAAACTAATCCCTTCTGCCTGCCCTTGGACCACATCCCTCCATTCCTTGCATATCCATGTGCTTATCTAAAAGTCTCTTAAATGCCCCTATCATATTTGTCTCCACCACCACCGCTGGCAGCACGTTCCAGACTCCTACCAGTCTCTGTGTAAAAACCTACACCTCACATCTCCTTTGAACTTGCCCTTCTCACCTAAAATGCATGACCCCTAGTTTTAGACATTTCAAATCTGGGAAAAAGATTCTAGTAACCATATCTATGCACCTCATAATTTTATAGACTTCTATCAAGTCTCCTGTTAGCCTCCATTACTCCAGAGAAAACAACCCGAGTTTTCTAGCTTCTCCTTATAGCTCATATCTTCTAATCCAGACAGCATCCTGGTAAACCTCTTCTGCACCCTCTCCAAAGCTTCCACATTCTTTCTGTAATGTGGTGACCAGAATTGAATGCAACATCCTATGTGTGGCCAAACCAAAGTCTTATAAAGCTGCAACATGAGTGCCATCCTCACTGCTTTGCCTTCCTGCCTATTATATGTCATTCAGCAACCTGATCATGGAACATTCAGCTCCTCCATCAAAATCATTCATGTACATTGTAAATAATTGTGGCTGCAGCACTGATCCCTGTGGTACTCCAAACATCATATGTTGCTATTGAGAAAAATTCCGTCTTATCCCAAGTTTCTTTCTTCTATTCGTTAGTCAATAGTCTATCCATGAAAATAAACTACTCCCAGCAAAAGGGGCTCTTGTTATGTAGCCTAACATGTAATACCTCATAAAAAGCTTCAACCAAATTATATACCCACTGCCTCACCATTATCTATCCTGCTTATTACTTCCTCAAATAATCTTAATAGATTTGTCAGGCATGATTTGCCTTTCATGAAGCCATGTTACTTCTATCAAATTATGTTATGCATTTCTAAGTACCCTGTTATTGCGTACTTTATAATAGAATCGACCATTTTCGCATTAAGATGTGTTAAGCTAACCGGCCTACAGTAATCTGTTTATGGTCTCCTTCCCCTTTGAAGAAAGGTGTTATGTTGGCACCATGGAATGATAAAATCTCAGTTTAAGTTCAGTTTTTCTACATGAATATTAGGAGTTAGTTAATGCTTCCAGTCACATACTATAAGTCAGATCAGTGAAGGCAACATAAGGGCTTGGTGAAAAGATCAACAACTTAGAATCTTAGTCAGCTACTGTTGTGATGCACAAGGAAATACTAAAAAGACCAGGAAACATATGTGAACAAAACAAACATACACATTTTTATGGGTCACATATTTCTTTTATTACATGCTGTATTCATATTCTAACTGAATCTCTAAAGCTGTAAAAGGAAATGTATCAGTACTCGAGCATGCCAAAACAGAATGTGACAAACCTCAGATGACAAGGTGTAGAGCTGGATGAACACAGCAGGCCAAGCAGCATCAGAGGAGCAAGGAAGGCTGACGTTTCGGACTTAGACCCTTCCTGCTCCTCTGATGCTGCTTGGCCTGCTGTGTTCATCCAGCTCTACACCTTGTCATCTCAGATTCTCCAGCATCTGCAGTTCCTACTGTCTCTGAGCGAACTGTTGCCCAATTAAGCAGTGGGAAACTAGTGGGATGCTGAAAAGAAATTCTTATATGAAATGGAATGAGAGCACAGAAACAGGCTTTCAGCCCACGTGGTCTCTGCCAGTGATTAAGCTCCAAAGGAGCCTCCACCCTACACTATTTACTTCATTCAACCATCGCAGCATGACCTTTGCTTACATTCTCTCTTATTTTTATCTCACTTTCCCTTAAACGAATCCATTCTATTCCCTTCAGCCACTCAATTTATAGTGAATGCCAAGTTTTAACATTCCACTGTGGGTCCAGATCTGGAATTTGGGATCTTTGTTCTTTTCTAAGACATTACCATCAGCAAGCGAACTTGGCAAAAATATAAGATAACAAGGTATAGAGCTGGATGAACACAGCAGGCCAAGCGGCATCATAGGAGCAGGAATATACCTTGTGATTATTAACCCCTAAATTAGACAGCTTAAAAATGATCCTGGTTCTATTATTCATATTCTGACATTTTTTCCAACTATAGCACATCAAATGTTAGCTCTTCCACTCAATGTTTCTGTTCTTTATCTCTTTTCTAAGATCCATGAAATCATATATGCATTTTTTTCAGATTAAGCTGGCAGCAGGTTTTTGCCTTCATTTGCGTCATAACCATGTTATCTCCAGCTATCAGAAGATTGATTTGACATCATTACAACACAAGTCATGGTTAATGTCAGCTGTACCATAAAAAAATTCTGGCCATCAAGTATAGTCAGTTGTTTTGCTCCGAGGTTAGTCAGTTAAACAGCACGGAGTGTACACCAATAGGCATTGTTTTGGGACTAAGAGAATTCGTAATGATTTAGTTTTGTCCGTCAATGTTGACTTTGACTTACCCTCCTTTGCTCTGTCAACAGCCTCAATCTCTGTCACCGACACAATGCTCACAAGGTCTAATCCTGAGATAACCATATACCCCTTCTCGTCAAATCTTAATCATTCTTTCCACATTATTCAGATATTCTAACCCACCTGATTTCCAAAATGAAAAGGCCCTTGTGCATCAGGACATGCCTCAAATTTAGCTGATCAGTGAATAGATAAATGATAGTGAAGAGATTTTTTTTCCTGCATCTGTTCACATTTAAGCCACTTTTCATCAAACTTCTCCCATTATTTCGCTCTTATTATATATAGTAATGAAAGAAGTCATGAAGACACTCAATTATACTCACTGTAGGAGTCAGATGCCGCAGTAATTTAATTTCTAACCTTTCCTCACATTGACAGATAATTGCTGGTGCATGCAGTTGTTGGTCATATAAATATTCACTGACATCATCCAATGCTAGCTTAAGCTCTCTGTGATAAAAAAGCCTCTTAAAAATCTACAGGGGGTGCAATCACTCACTTAGCACTAATAAACACTACTTTTCGAGAAAGATTTATCAGTGACTTACATTGCACTTCTAAAAAAAGTGGAAGTCATTAAACACATGAAAAATTTCTGTTAAAATGCCAGGCTTGTTTGGTTCCAAACTATCTGACTCCCTGTGAATATAGCCTTGTTGCTGTACTAAGGCATCTATATGTGATATGATACTGTCAGGTACCTTATAAAAGGAAACCACCAAACTGGATAACAAGGCAAGTAATTCCAGATATCCTGTTTAACAGTTTTGAGGTTTAATTAGCATCAACTTCATCCAAAATAATTTGCTCAATCTTGTTTGCCTCTGGCATCTACACATTTAAAAAGTAACAGCTTGTGCATATATTGGACCTTGAATATAGCATAACACCCCAATATGTTTCACAGAGGCAATTATCAGACAGATTTGACACTGAGACAAGTAAGGAAATGTTAGGACATACAAAAACATGTGATTTCATAAGAAATGTAGAGAAGAAAAGAAATGCAGAGATATGGAAAGATGTAGAGGAACTACAGAGGAGGCAGGTGAAGGCATGGTATTCAATAAAATCAGGCATACACAGGGTGGCAGAATTGCAGAGATCTCAACTGCTAAAACAAGAAATAAAACCCTGCATTTATATATAAAACATTGGGATACTCCAAAGCACATTAACTCAAGAAGGTCTACCATCTATAAGACACAAGTCAGGATTGTAAGGGAATACTCTCCAGTTACTTATATGTTTGTAACTCCATCAGCCCTAAACCAGTTCAACACCAAACAAATCAAGGCAGCCCATTTGATTGGTACCACGTTCACCACCTTAAATATTCACTCTTACTACAACTGATGCACAGTGCAGCAGATGAACAGCAACAATTCACCAAGGATCCAATGAAAGGCCTATCAAACCTATAACCTTTAACACCTAGGTGGTGAAAGGCAGAAAATCAAAGGAACACCATAACATGCAAGATCCCTTCCAAAGTTCTGGAATTACTTCTCTAAAAGCATTGTGGATGAGCCTACATTTCGAAGAGTGCAGTGGTTCAAGAAGGCAACTCACCACCATGTTCTCAAGGACATGAGGGGTAACAAATGTTGAGCTTACCAATGGTACTCATATTACATGAAGAAAAATACCTCTGAAGCATAATAATTTTTGCAATGTTGGAAATGCAGCAGGTAATTGGTGCCCAGCCGGATTGCATAAACAGCTGCATAATAATTACCAGATAACTTGGTTTAATGGCAAGATAATGAATAAGTATTGGAGAGATCCTAATCCTCTTTCAAGAGATGGTGCCATGGGATTTGAAGGCTGTCAGGGTCTTGATTTTATGTTTCATTTGAAAGAGGGTGACTCCAACAGTGTAGTATTGCATTCAGAGAGGAAATGGAGGTAAATATCACCAACAATCCATCCTGGTCCATCCATATTGACTCTACAGTCAAGAAAGCATACCAATGCTTCTTCTTCCTCAGCACGGGGAAATTCAGCATGTCCACAATAACTCTTATCAATTGTAATAGATGCACCATAGAAAGTAACCTAACTGAATGCATCACAGCTTGGTACGGCAACTGCTCTGCCCATGACCACAAGAAATTACAGAGCGTTATGAAAGCAGCCCAGTCCATCTCAAAAACCAGCCTTCCTTTCACTGACTCTCTCTACACTTCCTGCTGCCTCAGGAAAGCAGCCAACGTAATCAAAAACTCATCCCAACCCAGTTATATTCTCTTCCACCCTCTTCCATTGGGCAGAAGGTGCAAAAGTTTGAAAACACGTACCAACAGATTTAGGAACAACTACTTCCCCACTGTTATTAGACTCATGAACAGACCTGTCAGATTTCAGAGTTGATCCTTCTCTGCACCTTCTCTGTAGGTGTAATACTATATTTTGCATTGCAATTATTACCCTGATGTACTTATGTCAGGTATGATTTGTTTGAATAGCTCGCAAAACAATACTTTTCACTGTATCTCTTTACATGTGACAATAATAACTCAAAGCATCAATTGTAATAAATCGCAGGCAGGTAGGATCTCATTGTTTGCATTTTGCCTGAGGATTTTCCTGAGAAAACACTTGAGAACATTGAAATGAGCAATTACAGGAGCAGTAACAATCTGGCTATGAGATATGGATTACACACTCCATTAAAGAAACTAATTTGACTTTCGAAGCGGACTGATCCCAAGGCTCGAGCCATCATGCTCATTGTGGGGATAATAAACACTCTTATCTCCTGGAGGAAGTTAATTATTCAATCATTTTCATTTTCTTTTTCCCCTTCAATTTTGGCATTGTTGATTTTCTTTTTGTATGTAGAAACTCAAGCATTTACGCTTGCTGGTCACTGTCAACCCTTCACCTCATTTCGATACGTAGGAGAATATTGCAACGAGTCAGTTATGAGTTGAAAAGAAATATGAATATTTTAACAATGATGTCTACAGTGCAAGGCACTCACCTAGGTATTTAAAAGTGAATTTCAAGGAATCAAGCAGAGCTCAGAACAAAAAGCTTGGAAACTAAAATAAAATATTCCCAGGGAATTTATCACAAGGCTTATTTGAAAGGATTAGCAGAATGTGAACTGATTTGTAAAGGCACGAGCAGGTCTAACATTGTATACGACAATTTCTTTCTCATTGAAATGTTTTCAACAAAGCAGTTTCAGACATTATAAAGGAAAGTTGTTCAAAATATGATTGAACAGAGAGCTCTCAGTTTTTGATGAGGAAGTTGTATATACCATTCTGATGTATTAGGTAGATTTATTGGTTGTAATGTGGGGTCTGACAAAACCTTTATCACAGACAAAAATGTTTTTGTTATCTAGTTTGCACATATGATTTAGTACAAAGAACAAAGAAAATTACAGCACAGGAACAGGCCCTTCAGCCCTCCAAGCCTGCGCCGATCCAGATCCTCTATCTAAACCTGTCGCCTATTTTCCCAGGAAAATAATCTTTAGTTCAGAGGCTGTGCATGTCAAACAGTAAATATAGCTTTAACGGACAGATTTTTAATGGCAATTTCAAATGAGGGTGTGCAATGTACATTTATTATTAATTATTTATTACAAATTATTATGTACATGCTCAAGAAATGACTAAAAATTTTCGAGTTCAAACCGGAGGACATCTTCAACCTACCAGTAAGTTTGTTCCATTGGCTGCCTGTGGAACAGAAATGATATAGATGGTCACGGCTTTTAGAGGTATAATTTGAAAAACTTGTTTTCAATTTATATTTCACCAGGATAATTTTGCCCTAATTGCTTCCTCCTCCCTATATTGTGGCTCTGGGTCCGAATGAAACACATGGTTGTGACATTATGATATCTATGAGTGCACGAGATTACACAGCATATGGTAAATGGGATCAAACAATACAGGAATAAACAACTTTCCTATTGGCAGCTTGCTCCTGTTGGCAGAAAGATTTGAAAGATATCGTGACTTGGTACCCAGTATTTTACTGCAATGAAACCTGAAACTGAAACTGGGACCTAACAGTCCAAGATGATAGCATAAAAGTCTCATTAGACTGCAGCAGTCTAAGTGAAATAACTTTGAGCGCATCAGCCTACATCAGTCTGTTATACAATACAAATTTCCTCACACTGTCACTCTTTTAGAAAAATCAATGAATCGTGGAAAAGGTACAGTCACAGAATTTAGAGTTTCTTTTTAATTCTCATACTCCAAATGATGCCATCTAGACATGCAAATCAAGGAACATAACAATGTTAGGAAATAGAAGTACAGGCTTATGCTCCATCATTCATTGAGCTAATGGCTGAACATGATCAGAAAACAGTATCTTTTATTATTTGACCATGTATGTCTTGATGTGTCCAGTTTTAGCTATCATTATGAATGATACACCATATAATATGTGAAAGAGTCTCTGTGCTCTTTCATTAGGCAGAAAATAGCATGTCTCTGGAACACTGTATGCATCTCTCTACGTAGCAATTTGATCTCAGTTTTCTGCACACAATGATACACCACACACAATATTTACAAGCCCAGAAACTGCCTCAGGTTATTAACAGAATAGCAATACCGCCAGACTCAGAGTTCTATACCAGTGTATCATGGAGATCTCAAACAGGGGAGGAGGGTTGTTAGGTGAGGACGTAAAATTGGCAATGGCAGCAGTATTACACCTGTCACCTTGTTAATCTTGAGGGTATTTTATCTGTAGCAGGGAAAGACTAAGTAAAAATGATGAAATTATGATCTAAATGCATGCAAGGATAACATGCAGATAAGGACTATGATGATGCAACTCAGTTACTATCGAATCACGTTATACAGAAGAGGCTCCTCAGCCTACTGAGTTTACACTGACATACAAAAAATCTGCTCCAAATCTAGATAACACAGTGTGGAGCTGGAGGAACACAGCAGGCCAGGCAGCATCAGAGGTGCCGGAAAGTTGATGTTTCGTGTCAGGACCCTTCTTCAGAAATTTTCTGAAGAAGGGTCCCAACCCGATACGTCAACTTTCCTATCTCTGACTCCAGCACCTGCAGTTCTTCTTATCTCTGCTCCAAATCTATACTAGTCCCACTTTTCAGCACTTGTTCCATAGATTTCAACGTTATAATAGTTTCAAGGTGTCATCCAAGTACTTTCTTAAAATTTATGAGGTTTCTTGCCTTGACTATATTCCCAGGTCGTACATTCCAGACGCCCACCAGCCTCTGGGTGAAAAATATTTTCCTCTGTCCAACGTAAAGTCCTCTTCTGACTGCAAGAATTCCAATGAAACTTCATCCAGCACCCCGTTATGCTGTGGCTCTGATGAGTTCACCTCTCCATATTTATAACTATCTGTGAGGTGGTACATGTTCTTTAAAAAGGGATAAAAAAAAATGCATTGATTGGTCAGTCTATTATAATATTACATTGAAAACTAAAAGAGGAAGCAAAAACTTTGATGAGTTCTTTGGATCTCCTGGTTTCTTCATTAATGCCCAGATCATTAGAATTGCACTGGTTTAGTTCCAATTGCATGTTGTAGCCCGCTGTTTGGTTTTCCTGTATGTTCAGAGGCATTGTGCTGACAGCTGAAGTGGGAGCCTCAATAGTTTGAGGCATTCTGCATGGTGCAGTGGCTCAGGAAGTGATGTCACCACGCCCCCCCAGCTCTCCATGCACCAATATTAGATTCTGACAATAACTGGTCCCTCCATTTGCTTCTAGGCGTGTTTCTTAAGTGTATTTTGCTGAGTTGACTACTTGGAAAGGCTAGACAAGCTGTATCCTCAGGAGTTTAGGGAGAGTCAGAGGTGACTTAATTGAAATATTTAACATCCGGAGAGACGTGACTGGGTGGATCCGGAAAGGATGATTCCACTAGTGCAAGAATCTAGAACTAGCTTAAAAATAAGAAGTGCCTACTTAAGATGTGGATTTTATTTTTCTCCCAAAGGGTTGTGAGTCTCTGGAATTCCCTTTCTTAAAGGGCAGTGGATGCAGAATCTTTAATTATTTTTAAGGTAGAGGTAGATTCTTGATGACTAAGGGGCAAAATATTATTGAGGATATGCAGAAATGTGGAGCTGAGTTTAAAGTCAGATTAGCCTTGATCAAGAAAGCTTAAAGGGCAGAATCACCTTCTTTTACTCCTTGTTTATGTTTGCAATTACAGAGTTGTCACAACTCGAAGGGAGACCATTCAGCCCATTGTGCCTGAACAAGCTCTCCAAGTAAGCATCTCATTTAATGCCATTCTTCTGCCATCTCCCTGTAGCTTGAACGTTGTTCTTTTTTAAAGTACCAACTAATCTATTTTGAATGCCCCCCTCAACTGAAATTGCCTCAATTGCACTCTCAGGCAATGCATTCCAAAATCTATCCAGGAGCTGCATGACAAGGATTTTCTCTCTAACTCTTTTCTTTCACTAATTACTTTAAATCTGTGCCCTCTCAGTCTCACTTCTTGAAGGTGGGGAAATGTTCTCCCAATTTATTTGCACAGACATCCCATAATTTTGAATACTTCAATCAGATCTCCTCCTCTTCTTCATGGAGACTAAATCGGAGCCATGTGTGAAAATGTGCTTCAGGGCATTGGGAAATGATTATCATATAAAGACTTTTCTCCAGTAAGCATAAAAATGAGTGTTTTTGTATGCTGTAAGAGGAAATGTTAGAGCAGCGTTTCTCTTGTTCTGTATAAAATCTAATTCATTTATTCAGATCTATTCAGAGTTCAGAAGCATTTATGTGAAAGTGCATGGAATTCTACAATAGCTATTTAATTCATCTGACATGAAATATTTCTTTAAGATTCTCATCCATTACTGAGTACGTTACCTCAAAGCAATACAAGGCCCATAGGACTCCTAAAATAATGTACCTTAGTAAAATAGCACTCTGAAGAGTGTTGATTCAGAGGTTTGGGGGAAGTTCTTTTCAGAGCATTTCCAGAGGATGAGTCTTTTGGATTTGTATACTCTTTACACTTACACTGGTATTTACAAGTTCACAGCATTGGTTAACTATGACATTTTATTTTGAAAAAGAAGTGCGAGGCTTGCTAAGAACATAACAAGCGGGAGCAAGAATAATCCATTCCAAGTAGCATGATTTAGTCCTTTAAGTCTGCTTCACAATCAACATGATCATGACTAACCTCCATATTCATGGACTATTCCTACGCCTTTGATTTTGTTTGCATCCAAAAATGTCTTGCCTTTCATCTTGAATATATTGAGTTATTCAAACTTTCTGGAGTAGAGAATTCCTAAAATTCAAAAACGTTTGAGTGAAGAAACTTCACTTATTCCTAAGTAGCTGGTTCCTAATTTTGATGGAGGGATCTAGTTTGAGATTTCTGAGCCAGAAACATCCTTCAAACTTCTGTCCTCCAAGCCCCTCAGAAAGTTTACATGTTGCTCCAATTTAGGCGCCGTGTTCCAGTTAATTCATTTACCTACTGTGCAGACCTCTGAGATTTTTATGTGGCAATGACTTGCGGAACAGGAGGTCAACACTGCAAACTCTCAGAGCAGCAATATGCGCATGCAATCATGCAGCTTAAAGGGAATGTTGCTTCAGAGACTGCTGGCTTCAGGAAATATTAAAATCTATTAACACACTGGAACAGAAGCAGACTCAAGTTCTCACAATATAAGTAACGTGATGCATTCAGTGAAGATGTAAGGCTCAGTTAGAACATTATCAGAGCAAGTTTGGATTAACATTACTGAAAGGCTGTTTGACAGCTGGCCCATCATTCAGATGGCTTTTGTCAGTTTGACCTTACTTTCATCTTGGGAACATTGGCCAACTCCTCTGCTGCCTCAGCTTATATTCTGCTGAAACTCTCTTCCAATTATTTGTTACCTGTAGACTTGACAATTGCAATACTCTCCTGGCTGAATGCCAATGTTCCACTTTCATTCAAAACTCATTCAAAACCCCAGTGCCCTTTCCCTAACTTACACCAGGTCCCATTCACCTCTCACTCTGCGCTCACTGATATATGTTTGTTCCCAGTCTCGCAACTCTTCAATTTTATAATCCTCCTGATTATGAAATGTCTCCATGGCCTCTTCATATTTCTGTAACTCCTTTTGGTTCTGTAAGTCCCTGAGTTCTCTGTGCTTCTCTGTTCCAGCCTCTGTGCCTCTAATGCTATATGATTTGATTGATTTATTACATGATTCATTTGGCATCAATGTGAGCATTTCCTTTACTGAAGAATGATCATTTTCTCTGTTGCTTTTCCAACCATTGTGTATCATACAATACTGTTTATTTTGCTCTTTGAAGGAACTCAAACCAAAGATTTGTTCTTTTTTTTTACTATTGGCCAATGATAGGTTTGCTGTTGCATTTCAACTTTTCTTCAGCATAAAACATTCTCAGGTTAGTATGACAAAGTCTAAGGGTACAACAAAACATCTTTGTCTACTCTTGCAAAAACAAATTATATGAGATTTAAATGTGTCACTAAAGATGAGAGGAAGCCTTGTTCAAAGTACTGTTACATTTTAAAAGAAGCTTCAGTATGAGAAGTGGAGTGTTAAAATATATTTTTAAAAAACATATCTTGCATTTGTATAGAAAGAAACATTTGCATTTATAGAGCCCTAATAAAGACCACCATTCTTCTCAAAGTACTTTATAACCAATGAAGAACTTCTCAAATATAATCACTGTGGAAATGTGGGAAGGCCATTCACACACAGAAAATTCACCTAAGCATCAATGTAATAATAGTTAAGAAATCTGTATTTGTGATTTTGATTGAGTGATACATTTTGGCTATGATTTGAAGAGGGATCTCTCACACCCACCCAATCAGGCAGATGAGCCGAAGTTAAAGATCTCATTCAAAAAGCAGCACTCCTTCACTGGAGCATCAGACTTGATTTTTTTGCAAACAGAAACCCTGACATGGGAATTGAAACAAGAACTTTGCAACTTAGGACAGAAGTGCAACCAACTGAGCTCCAGCTGCCACACCAGCACATTAAGTCTGGTGAAACATCACAAAGCAATCATTAAAGTAATTCTCAAAAAAATACAATGACATCAAACAACATGGGGAAATATTATGGCAAACAGGATTACAGGCCATTGACCTTGTCATGTCCAAGCTGGCTCTTTGAGGAGCAGTTTACCTCATGCTACTTGCATTGTCTTATCCTCATGGCTTTGCAAATTCATGCTCTTAAGATAATAATCCAATACCTTTCTGAATGCCATTATTGAACCCGCCTCCAAAGCAGTCTCAAGCAGTGCATTCCAGATACCTGAGATAGTAGGAACTGCTGATGCTGGAGAATCCGAGACAACAAGGTGCAGAGCTGGATGAACACAGCAGGCCAAGCAGCATCATAGGAGCAGAAAGGCTGACGTTTCGGGCCTAGACCCTTCATCAGAAATGGGGGAGGGGAAGGGGGTCCTGAAATAAATAGGGAGAGAGTGGGAAGCGGATAGAAGATGGATAGAGGAGAGGATAGGTGGAGAGGAAACAAACAGGTCGAAGAGTCAGGGATGAAGCCAGTAAAGGTGAGTGTAGGTGGGGAGCCAGGGAGGGGATAGGTCAGTCCAGGGAGGACGGACAGGACAAGGGGGCGGGATGAGGTTAGTACGTAGGAGATAGGGGTGCGGCTTGAGGTGGGAGGAGGGGATAGGTGGGAGGAAGAACAGGTTAGGGAGGCGGGGATGAGCTGGACTGGTTTTGGGATGCGGTAGGGGGAGGGGAGATTTTGAAGCTTGTGAAATCCACATTGATACCATTGGGCTGCAGGGTTCCCAAGCGGAATATGAGTTGCTGTTCCTGCAACCTTCGGGTGGCATCCTTGTGGCACTGCAGGAGGCCCAGGATGGACATGTCGTCTGAGGAATGGGAGGGGGAGTTGAAAAGGTTCGTGACTGGGAGGTGCAGTTGTTTATTGCGAACCGAGCGTAGGTGTTCTGCAAAACGGTCCCCGAGCCTCTGCTTGGTTTCCCCGATGCAGAGGAGGCCACAACGGGTACAGCGGATGCAGTATACCACATTGGCAGATGTGCAGGTGAACATCTGCTTGATGTGGAAAGTCTTTTTGGGGCCTGGGATGGGGGTGAGGGAGGAGGTATGGGGGCAGGTGTAGCACTTCCTGCGGTTGCAGGGAAAAGTGTCGGGTGTGGTGGGGCTGGAGGGGAGTGTGGAGCGGACAAGGGAGTCATGGAGAGAGCGGTCCCTCCGGAAAGCAGATAAGGGTGGGGAGGGAAAGATGTCTTTGGTGGTGGGGTCGGATTGCAGAAGGCGGAAGTGTCGGAGGATGATGCGTTGGATCCGGAGGTTGGTGGGGTGGTACGTGAAGACGAGGGGGATTCTTTTTTGGTTCTTATTGCATGGACGGGGTGTGAGGGATGAGTTGCAGGGAATGTGGGAGACACGGTTGAGGGCGTTCTCAACCACTGAGGGGGGGAAGTTACGGTCCTTGAAAAACGAGGACAACTGAGATGTATGGGAGTGGAATGCCTCATCCTGGGAGCAGATGCAGCAGAGGTGAAGGAATTAGGAATAAGGGATGGCATTTTTGCAGGAAGGTGGGTGGGAGGAGGTGTATTCTAGGTAGCTGTGGGAGTCAGTGGGCTTGAAATGGATGTCGGTCTCTATGTGGTTGTCCGAGGTGGAGACAGAGAGTCCAGGAAGGAGAGAGAGGTATTAGAGATGGTCCAGGTAAACTTAAGGTTGGGGTGGAAGATGTTGGTGAAGTGGATGAACTGTTCGAGCTCCTCGTGGGAGCACGAGGCGGCGCCGATACAGTCATCAATGTAACGGAGAAAGAGGTGGGTTTTAGGGCCAGTGTAGGTACAGAAGAGGGATTGTTCCACGTAACCTACAAAGAGGCAGGCGTAGCTTGGGCCCATGCGGGTACCCAGGGTCACCCACTTTGTCTGTAGGAAGTGGGAGGAATTGAAAGAGAAGTTGTTGAGGGTGAGGACGAGTTCGGCTAAGCGGATGAGGGTGTCAGTGGAGGGGGACTGGTCGGGTCTGCGGGACAGGAAGAAGCGGAGGGCCTTTAGGCCATCTGTATGGGGAATGCTGGTGTAGAGGGACTGGACGTCCATGGTAAAGATGAGGTGTTGGGGACCGGGGAATTGGAAGTTCTGGAGGAGGTGGAGGGCGTGGGTGGTGTCATGTACATAGGTAGGGAGTTCCTGGACCAAGGGGGAGAAAATGGAGTCCAGATAGTTGGAGATAAGTTCGGTGGGGCAGGAGCAGGGGGAGACAATGGGTCAACCAGGGCATTCAGGTTTGTGGATTTTGGGAAGGAGATAGAAGTGGGCGGTGTGGGGTTGGGGAACGATGAGGTTGGAGGCCGGGGGTGGAATGTCACCTGATGTGATGCGGTTGTGGATGGTTTGGGAGATGATGGTTTGGTGCTCGGGGGTGGGGTCATGATCAAGGGGGCGGTAGGAAGAGGTGTCGGAGAGTTGGCGTCTGGCCTCAGCGATGTAGAGGTCAGTGACACCCTCATCCGCTTAGCCAAACTCGTCCTCACCCTCAACAACTTCTCTTTCAATTCCTCCCACTTCCTACAGACAAAGGGGGTGGCCATGGGTACCCACATGGGCCCAAGCTACGCCTGCCTCTTTGTAGGTTACGTGGAACAATCCCTCTTCCGTACCTACACTGGCCCTAAACCCCACCTCTTCCTCCATTACATTGATGACTGTATCGGCGCCGCCTCGTGCTCCCACGAGGAGCTCGAACAGTTCATCCACTTCACCAACACCTTCCACCCCAACCTTAAGTTTACCTGGACCATCTCTAATACCTCTCTCTCCTTCCTGGACCTCTCTGTCTCCATTTCGGACAACCACCTAGAAACCGATATCCATTTCAAGCCCACCGACTCCCACAGCTACCTAGAATACACCTCCTCCCACCCACCTTCCTGCAAAAATGCCATCCCCTATTCCCAATTCCTTCACCTCCGCCGCATCTGCTCCCAGGATGAGGCATTCCACTCCCGTACATCTCAGTTGTCCTCATTTTTCAAGGACCATAACTTCCCCCCCTCAGTGGTTGAGAACGCCCTCCACCGTGTCTCCCACATTTCCCGCAACTCATCCCTCACACCCCGTCCATGCAATAAGAACCAAAAAAGAATCCCCGTCATCCTCACGTACCACCCCACCAACCTCCGTTTCCAACGCATCATCCTCCGACACTTCCGCCATCTGCAATCCGACCCCACCACCAAAGACATCTTTCCCTCCCCACCCTTATCTGCTTTCCGGAGGGACCACTCTCTCCGTGACTCCCTTGTCTGCTCCACACTCCCCTCCAGCCCCACCACACCCGACACTTTTCCCTGCAACCGCAGGAAGTGCTACACCTGCCCCCATACCTCCTCCCTCACCCCCATCCCAGGCCCCAAGAAGACTTTCCACATCAAGCAGATGTTCACCTGCACATCTGCCAATGTGGTATACTGCATCTGCTGTACCCGTTGTGGCCTCCTCTACAACGGGGAAATCAAGCGGAGGCTCAGGGACTGCTTTGCAGAATGCCTACGCTCGGTTCTCAATAACATTCTGCACCTCCCAGTCGCGAACCATTTCAACTCCCCCTCCCATTCCTCAGACGACATGTCCATCCTGGGCCTCATGCAGTGCCACAACGATGCCACTCGAAGGTTGCAGGAACAGCAACTCATATTCCGCTTGGGAACCCTGCAGCCCAATGGTATCAATGTGGATTTCACAAGTTTCAAAATCTCCCCTCCCCCTACCGCATCCCAAAACCAGTCCAGCTTATCCCCGCCTTCCTAACCTGTTCTTCCTCCCAACTATCCCCTCCTCCCACCTCCAGCTGCACCCCTATCTCCTACCTACTAACCTCATCCCGCCCCCTTGACCTGTCCGTCCTCCCTGGACTGACCTATCCCCTCCCTAACTCCCCACCTACACTCACCTTTACTGGCTCCATCCCCGCCTCTTCGACCTGTTTGTTTCCTCTCCACCTATCCTCTCCTCTATCCCTCTTCTATCCGCCTCCCACTCTCGCCCTATTTATTTCAGAACCCCCTTCCCCTCCCACATTTCTGATGAAGGGTCTGGGCCCGAAACGTCAGCCTTTCTGCTCCTATGATGCTGCTTGGCCTGCTGTGTTCATCCAGCTCTGCACTTCATTCCAGATACCTACCTCTTTGAATTGGAATTGCTTTTGTTGTCACATGCACTCGAATGAGTGCAGTGAAAAGCTTGTAATCTCACCATTTGGTGCCATGTTAGATACAGAGCACCCAGGTACAGATACTTCAGTGTTTGTTACACAATTGAAAGAGTAAATATAAATTGAAAGAACTGCGGATGCTGCAAATCAGGAACAAAAACAGAAATTGCTTGTAAAGCTCAGCAGGCCTGGCAGCATCTGTGAAGGAAAAAAATCAGAGTTAACATTTCAGGTCCGGTGATCCTTCCTCAGCTCTGTAAAGTGTAAAAAAAAAGCCTAGCATTGGAATCCAAACTTTTTAAAAAGTACTCGAATTACCAAAGTTCAGCAAAAGAATAAAAAGTTTCTTTAAAGGAGTACTTGAATTACAGTCCTTTTCACTAATTCTGTGCCTGCCGGGCTTCAGAATTCAAAGCCTCAGTGCCTCCTCACACTGGCCACTTGCCCAGGACTCGCCTCCACGAATCATTTCCCAGGCCAGTCTGGGCTCAGACTGCCACCCGCACCAGGCTCCGGTCTGTGACTCACCTCCGGGACTCACCTCCAGGACGTGTCTCTTGGGCTGGCTGGACTCGGACTCACCACCTGGGCAGGACTCTGGTCCGCCACTCGCCTGTGGGGCTTGCTTTCAGGACTTGTCTCCCAGGACAGCCAGACTCGGACTCACCTCCCGGGCTGGGGTCCGGCCCACTAATCACCTCCGGGACCCGCCTCCGGGACTCGCCTCCGGGACTGGCTTCCGCGACCCGCCTCCCAGGCCGGCCTGGACTCAGAATGCCTCCTGCTCTGACCTGGACTCCGATTCGCTTCTTCCATTCTCCATTCTCTTCAGGTAAGTTGAAGAAGTTAAAAAAGTTGGAGACAACAAAGTGCAGGGCTGGATGAACACAACAGGCCAAGCAGCATCGTAGGAGCAGAAAGGCTGACGTTTCGGGCCTAGACCCTTCATCAGAAATGGGGGAGGGGAAGGGGGTTTTGAAATACATAGGGAGAGAGTGGGAGGCGGATAGAAGATGGATAGAGGAGAGGATAGGTGGAGAGGAAACAAACCT
>NC_063337.1:89406720-89422998 GCF_021869965.1 Rhincodon typus | reverse complement strand
GAGGCCTAAATAGATTTTTTTATCTGACTTGCTGTGTTCCTCCAGCTCCACACTGTGTTATCACTGACTCTAGCATCGGCAGTTGTTACTATCTCTGAAAAAAAATCAATATACATTTTTTATTAGCTAATTCTTATCCAATGAATGGTGAATATAGTGTTACATTTTTTAGGGGGATTCATAGGAACCAATTCAAATATCACTGAAAGTAGCAATACAGGTCAGTAAAGTCATAACAAGTAGAAAAGGAAGGGTTCATTTTAGAGATAGAATGAAACATCAGAAAAAAATTATGTCAAACTTGTATTAATCCTTGATTAGAGTTAGCTAGAGTGCTGGGCATATTTCTGATTTCCATTTTTGAAAAAGAACATAAAAGGCACAGGAGAAGCAAAACACACACACAAAAAAAAATCACAATAATGCTGTCAGAAATTAGATTTACTATTAAAAGCTGACAGGCTGGGACCAAATTTTCTAGAAAGGAGAAAGCTGAAGTGTGGCCGAATTAGAGATCTTTGTATTATCAATTGATTTGATGGGGAAGGTACTTCAACTTATGCAGGGAAACACAACTAGAGGCCAAGTATAGTCACCAATACATATCCAAAAGAGAACCCATGACAAACATCTTTATGCAGAGATTGATGAGAACGTGGAACTCACCGAAATGGCTGATGCACATTGGATAGATGTATTGAAGAAGAAGGTCAGTAAAAATATCGAAGAGAAAGCAAGATTTATGAATTCAGTGCTGCATAACACAGTGAAAGAATCTCATGTGTAACATAAATGCTGAATAACCTGTTTTTTTTGCTGGAGATTCTATGTAGTTCAAGTCTGCACAAATGAATATTGAATCTACAGTTCCCATCTAATTTTTCTTATGTGTGACTATTAGTCCTTTCGTACAATGATTAGTGTATCACCAGGGAGAGGCACACAAGAGGAACGAATGTCTGAAGTGGAAGATCTAAATGTAAAACCAACAAAAGCTGGCTGCAAGATTTTATTGTGTGGTGTATTAGTGTTAATGGTAGTAAGTTTAATCAAACTAATTGGACTGTATTAAGCTGCCATCAAGATAATAGAGGGGCTTCCAAGTATATTAAGGGATATCAGTAAACACTCCCTTATGCAGAGAAAGCTCAGAATATGGAACTCACTATTACAAAGAGTAATTGAGGCAGATAGTATAGATGCTCCAGGGAAGCTCTATAACAATGTGAGGGAGTCATAAATAGATACACTGACCAAGTTAAATGAAGAGGAGAGTGGAGCATAAACACTGGCATGAATCAGTTGGACTAAATTCTGCTTATGTGCTGGGAACAATATGTCATACTATTGAAATAAAAATGATTCAACTAATAATTTATATAGAAATAATATGGAGTTACATTCAGTATACAACACAAAAACATGGCAGCAAAATATCACTGACATTCCTTATCCTGTATGAATCCCATAGTACTAGGCAACTTTATTCGGTGTATGTTATTTAAAAAGATTTTTTTAAAAAAATGCTTTATGTTACAACTGAGGATTGATTAAAACGATGCCTAATTGAAATTATCATATACATCTGCTAAGCATGAGGGCTAAGGGATAATGTCATAATACAAAAAAAAGACATCAGCAATACCAGGTCAATAAATTACTGTTGGCAGAGAAAAAGAAAATGGCACAAGATTAGAAAATTGAATGGACATTTTATGAGGGGATTTGATACAGCTAATAAAGAAGAAATTGTTTACACTGCTAGGAGGGTCAGTAACCAGAGGACATAGATTTGAAATAAGTGCCAAAAAATCCAGGGGTGAGATGAAAACATGTTCTGATATCCACTGAGCTATTATGCTCCAGAATGCAAAGCCTGAAAGGACACTGGAAGCAAATTCAATAACAACTTTCAAAAGGAGATTTGATATATAATTGAAATGGAAAAAAATTGCAACATTATGGGGAGTGAGTAGTGGGGTACTAAGTCTAATTGAAAGCTTTCTCAGAGAGCTAGCACAGACACCACAGGCTAAATGGCTTTTTTGTTTGCAGTATGTTTTGATGATTCTGATTCTATTCAATGTGCAGAGTGGGTTATTTTATTCCAGTATGTAGCCACTAACATTCATTATTTATTTTGAGGAACACTTAGAACTGGAGCTGACATGTCCCAAATTTTTTAGATTAACCTGAACTAGCCCAATTTATGTCACTGTGGGTTTGGAAATCAGGTCAGTTCTGGTCTCTCTCCATAGTGACAAAAGTAGTTTGTAATTAAGAAATATCGTACGTGAGCATTCAGAAATAACTGAAATACTGGTACTGGAAGATGCACTGGTACTGGAAGAAGTATTTTCTTTTCATACATCCTTTTGGATTTATTAATAATCCAACATAACCTATAACTTTTTAATGTTGAATATGGAAGTATTATTTGGCATATCTTTCCTAATATATTAGATAGTAGAAGTACCTTGATTTATTGATTAATTAATAGAATTAATGTAATCATAGCATCAGAATCTGCTGCTCCTCACTCTTTACTCAATTCATGCATCTGGAGCTTAGGTCTGAATCTGTGAAACTGACTGGATATTGAGTTATCAAATTCTGGAAAAGAAATGCTATTTCTAATAGGTAGAGTCAACATTTGATAATTATATATTATAGATACATTTTTGCTTATTACTTGAATATTGGAGGATGTGAAGAAAATCTCTTATTGATTTTCTGGAGTTCTAATGGTTTACATTTTGGAATTATGAGTGACAGTCAGTTTAATTGAGATTAGTAGGGCAGAATCTTACCTGGCTCTGAATGATGTGAGCAATGGTGAAGTGAATTGTGGAATTAGGCAAGATGTTTGGTGTGGCACATCTTAACATTAAGATCATCTCACCACGTCATCACTTTTTATGATCGTTATAGCGAAATTCTCACCAGGCAGCGATGAATTCCTAATTGATGCCCATTATTGCTTGTTAAACACCTTGTTATTAGTCTAAATCACCACAGGCTGTGATCTTACCAAACTCACATGCAAACTAGATACTGGAAAAACTTGACTTAGAAACCAGAGTGGGTTCAATTCACTACTTGCTCTGAAAAGGCTGCATATTGGGCACTGAGCACCAACATCTTGAACATGCTGCAAGTTTGCTGGTTACTCACACCTCAAATCCTCATGGCACACTTCCAATCCTCTTCATGTTATAAAATCCCTATAACATGGAAGCAGGCCGTTCGGCCCATTGAATCCACATCAACCCTCCAAAGAGCATCCCACCCAGACTCACTTCCTATCCCTGTAACACTGCATTCCTCATGGCTAACTCACCTAGCCCAGACATCCCTGGACACTGTGGGCAATTTAGCATGGCCAATCCACCTAACCTGCACATCTTTCGCCTATGGGAGGAAACCGGCGCTCCCAGAAGAAACCCACACAGACACGGGGAGAACATCCAAACTCCACACAGACAATTGCCCAAGGCTGGAATCAAATTTGAGTCCCTGGCACTGTGAGGCAGCACTGCTAACCACTGAGCCACCATGCCTGCCTTACAGGACGCATCTGCACTTTAATGATGCACCTTGGGTTCTACTGGCGACTCTTGTTGTAATTGTGCAGCGAGGACACTTTGCACTATATGACACACATGTATCTCATGGCCTGGACCAGGCTGCGTCTCCAGGCTGTTCATCTGCTCTCACAGCGCTCACTAACTTAGAGCCTACCCGGATGGTCACAGAATTCCTCCTTGCATTGCCTTGTCTTTTGCACTTTGTCCCTTCAGCCTGAAATACCAAGCTTATGTTACTACTGTCTTGACTGGCCATTTAACACAGGCACAAAGCCAGAAAGCTTACCACAATTGTTAGCACTGGAGCGTAGTAGGTTGAGGGGTGGCATATTAGAGGTTTATAAAATCATGAGGAGGTTAGATAATGTAAGTATCAAGGGTCTTTTCCTTAGAGTGGGGAGTTCAAAACTAGGAGGCATATTTTTAAGGTGAGAGGAGAAAGATTTAAAAAGGACCTGAGAGGCAACTTTTTTTTACACAGCGAGTGGTTCATGTGTGAAATGAACTGCCAGAGAAAGTGCTGGACGCAGGTACAGTTACAACGTTTAAAAGATATTTGGATAAGTCAAGAGGGACAGCTTTGCTCCGGGAATCCCAGTAATTCAAGAGCAGTTTCCAATATCTGCCAGAGGGGGGCAGTATCAGTGTCAGGATCGTCTCTCATAAGAAGTGACAGGCAGCACACCAACTGCCTTGAATCTTTTGGCCCTATCCTGCTAATGCAAGACAGGAATGCTATGAACATCCAGGCAGGCTCCAGGATGCTGCCCCCAAAACGAGGACCTGATTCCCTCCTGTCTACCATGTATGGGACACATGTCAGGAACACTGTAAGATAGCTCTGGACTGATCGAGCTTGCCCAAGTTCATGATGGGCTTTTGAAATTGGCGTGATACATGGGGTTCTGGCCAATTCTGGGAATTCTGAGGCTAGCGAGTTGCTCCAGGAATGGCACATAGCAAGGTGGGATGGAGCTCCGATGTGATTCTTAGTGCAAAGGCTTAAAAAGCAATTAATGCGGTCGGTTTGGTGAGTTACAGTGAAAAACCTGACAAGAACCACTCCACCATACTTGATATAACTCACACTTTGCAAAAACACTATAAGATTAAGCCTGTAATGGGAATTATATCAATTGATATTTGTAACGAGTATTAAATCAATTGGGATTAACAGTAAGAGTTAGGTCAGTTTAAATAAGGGCAGAAGCTTGTTGAGGTATGGAGGTCTTGTCAGCCAATTTTCTTTTATATTCATTCACTGGATGAGGGGCATCACTGGTTATGCAACATTTGTTGCCCAGAGGGCAGTTAAGAGCCAACCACATTGCTCTGGATCTGGGGTCACATGTAGGCCAGACCATGTAAGAATGGCAGTTTCCTTCCCTAAAGGACGTTAGCAAACCAGATAGGTTTTTCCCCCAGTGATTGGCATTGGGATCATGGTCCTTATCAGACTTTTGATCCCTGAATTTTATTGAATTTGAATTCCACCAACTGCGCTGGCAGGAATTGAACCTGGGTCCCAGGTCATTACCTAGGTTTACTGGATTAACAGTTCAGTGATGTTACCACTCGGCCGTCACCTCTCCAATTGAAGGTCCCTCTTTTCTGTTTTTGAAAGTCCTGCTGTACCCATCAGGCAGTGACGAGGCCAGCAGTCGGGTCTTTTGCTGGAATCAACAACCCAGGGGGCTGAAGCCTTGCCTGCCAAGTGTTACCAGTGAATCAAAAGCCAGAGACTTCCTTACCCAGCAGGCCTCCCGGGATGTGCATGGCTCCTGCTGGATATATTGATTCTGAATCATGGAGTGTTGCGGGCCAAGCTTAAATAAATACCAGTAGAGCACATGGGGGTGCGGGTGCAGGGTTGCTCACAGGGTGGGGATAGTAGGAAAAGTGATCCAGGTCAGCAGTGAAGGCAGGCAGATACCCTTAGCAAGCACCACCTTCCTGAGTCCCTCATGCAAGCACTGGGTCTTTGATTGAGGGAGCTGGCCACCGGTAAACACATATGAAGATGACACACAGGCCTTCTCACTCAGAACTGAATGGTGGTGGAAGAGAAGGCCGCTGGGCTTAAACATGCCACGATCTGACCTCGTTGAATGCCTGTTCCATCTCAATCTTCCCACCAGCAAGCTGAGGATTCTACCCAAAGAGGGAGAATTCAATCCTTGAGATTAGGTTAAACAAGATTAAAAGTTTAAATTGAAATGAATAGCGAGAATATGACTTTATAAAAACCGAAAGAACTGCAGATGCCGTAAATCAGGCACAAAAACAGAAGTTGCTGGAAAAACTCAACAGGTCTGGCAGCATCTGTGGAAAAAAAAATCAGAGTTAACGTTTCAGGCCCAGTGACCCTTCCTCAGAAGGGAACCTGAAATGTTAACTCTGATTTTTTTCTCCACAGATGCTGCCAGACCTGCTGAGCTTTGCCAGCAACTTCTGTTTTTGTTATTGAGAATATGACTTTGTTCCCTTAGTGTCTCCACTAGCACAGATGTTACCAATTAGGTTTGACTTTGACATTTGTTTGTGAAAATGAGTTCATAAGCCTAGCTGTAAATATTATAATTGGATGTTAGTCTGATGTGGACGGAACCAAAGCAGGTAATAATATTCTGTTATTCTCACACTGAGCAAAACTCCACCATTTTGGCAGATTAGCTTTTAACCAAAGTTCTTCTGATAAGCATTTCTCATGTTTTAGAATAGCTTTTACAAACACATTTTAGTGATCCATGAAATATTCTGAGTGGAGAAATTAATGGAACGGAAATAGCTTAACACAATTGACTTGTGCCCCTAATACTCATATCCAGTGTTTCTTTAATCTTTATCCACAAAGGAAAATACAGCCTTTAAGAAGTTAAGCAACAGACAGAAAAATCTCAATTATTAATCATTTCCTGAAGATAATCCTTAGGCAGGATTTTAAGAAAACAAGGGCATCAAGTAGTCATAAATGAAGCAATCCCGTTTTGCTACAGGGCAATATATACTATTCCAAGAGAGTTTGATGAAGAATGCAAACAAAAGCTATTTTAACGCAATTCCTGCATATTAAGTTAATACAACACAATTTAAAACTTAGAGAAGGAGAATGATTGTCCCCTTATGACTGTATCAGCTCTTTGAAAGAGTATCAAATAAATCCCATTCTTCTGCACTTCCCCATAGCTCTGCAAATGTTTCTCCTTGGTTGGATGATTTTCTTTTGAAAGTTACTATTAGATCTGCTTACACTGCCTTTTCAGGCACTTCATTCCAGACCATAACAACTTGTTAGTTAGAAGAAAATTCTCCATATCTTTTCCCTGTTTCTTTTGCTCATTACCTTTATTTCTGAATCATTTGCTTACTGACCCTCCTGCCAATTTCTCCTGATTTGGTCTAATAAAACATTTGCTAATTTTGAATGCATCTTTTCAATCTTTTAAAATAATATGGTGGTGTTGACAATCTATCAGCTCAACTGATGCTAGCAATTAGACTGCCTTTAAATGACTGATGGTCATGTTTATAGACCACTGGTTTAGAAAGTAGTTGGCACATCTATTTCATAGAATAGAAGTCATAGAATCCTTACAGTGTGGAAACAGGCCCTTCGGCCTAACAAGACCACACCAACCTCAGACATCCCATCCAGACACGTTCCGGTATAACGCACCTAATTTACACATGCCTGAACACTATGGGCAATTTAGCATGGCCAATCTATCTACACTGCACATCTTTGGACTGTGAGAGGAAACAG
Source organism: Rhincodon typus (assembly GCF_021869965.1). NCBI lineage: Eukaryota > Metazoa > Chordata > Chondrichthyes > Orectolobiformes > Rhincodontidae > Rhincodon > Rhincodon typus. Next base: position 89,415,648 of record NC_063337.1, on the reverse strand, counting down.
GAGCACGCTGAGGAAACCCACACAGACACAGGGAGAATGTGCAAACTCCACACAGGCAGTCACCCAATGATGGAACCCAGTCACCTGGGTCCCTGGCGCTGTGAAGCAGCAGTGCTAACCACTGTGCCACCATGCCAACAACAAACCTCCAATTACCAACAACCTCCAATTACAGTTCATTGTATAAATCTCATGACTGGTAATAAATGTAACAAATTGATATTGAAATCTATGTTTTTTTGCTAATTGGCCACTTTTTAGTTGCACTGTAGTACATAAACCAATGGTGTACCTGATAGACAATGAAATGTCCTGGCAATAAAATGTAACAAGCTATAGTGATTCACTTAAATCACTAAGGTATCTGCAATGTCATTGTTAATTAGTTTAATAATTGATTCATATTTTAATATGATAATGGAACATATGAAATGGAACATAACACATATGAAATATAAAATAATCGGTAATTATTGACCATATTTTATCTCTCTTCCTCTATACAGTAAAGCTTAGAACAAGCTGCTGATGGCTTAACTGAACACTATTACAGATTTCTGAGATATAGAATTGCAAATGGTACACGATATCTTGAATGTATTGATTTTAGTTGATGCACTAAAACGTATGCTTTCGCAATTCCAAAGCCGCAACCAGTGGCCAACCCACCCCACTCAGTAATGTTTGGTAAGACAAAGAGAGAGAGGAGGAGAGATGGAAAAGGTAGGTTCTCTCTCTTTCACTGACAAAACCTGGAACGCTATAAAAAAATGGCAGACTTGAAGGGCCCTATTAGACTAAAACATCAGTGTTGCTATGTATGACAAGCAACTACCATAAGTAAGTATGTAACCTGGTGCCATGCATTAATTTTTCATTTACTTTTACATTAATCACCTGCTGTGCAGTTAATAGCAATCTAAACTAGCCTAACGAATGTTTTGAAAAAAGAAAATAAAGAAACTAATCTTGACACAGAGCTTTCATTAACTTAGAGGCCTAGAATTTCACCACAATAATTCTCCTCACATCTGAAACGTAGACCTGACTTTTACCAAAAATTCGCTCGGTGTCAATTTCAGGGATTTTTGTGGAGCGTTCCTCTGTGTGAGCTCTGAGTTGGTTATCTTGCATAATTCTCTACTGTTTGTTTCATTATGCACACTCTATATCTCTATGGCTCACACTATCATGTGTGGTGGAAGTATTCAACAATTACTAGGTTGGCTCCTGGCTTAAGTGTGTTAATGCAACGGTAATTATATCATTACCAAGAAGGATCAACATGTGGCAGGTATTGACTGGCTGCGTACCTTGAGCACACACAACAGGGACTGCTGTTTAGGACTCTTGTGGTGTGGAGGTAATGTCCCTATCTCTGAATCAGGATACCTAGGTTCAAGTCTCACCCACTTGAGAGGTGTCAAATAGCATATAGGACAAAAATATCTAAACTTGACTGCTGGGCCACTGAGTGACCAGTAGGTAAGAGGTAGCGATATGTAAACTGTACATTTGCATTTTTCATAAACCCACAAATCAATAAAAGGCATTGTATCTAGATTTACACTTCATTATCTGCCTTGGGATCCATTTACCATTGTGGGTTATCCTGTGCTGAGAGGCTGAGGAAATAGAGCTTATGCTCCCTGGTATTTAGGAAAATCATCAGAAAAATCAGCTGCGGTTTCATTGAAAAATATATGAAATTGTAAATGGGTTTGCCGGATAAAGACAGAGTTTATTTCTGCTGACTGGGGCATCCAGAGCATGGACCAGGATATTAAGATAAGGAATTGATCACTTGAACATGTTTAAAAGTATCTATCCCACGTGGTTGTGAATGTTGAATCATGAAGTATATTCAAGGCTGAGATAGACAGATTCTTCCTCTTTTAGATAATCAAAGTGTGGAATGGATAGGAAATTGGGATTGAAAATATAATCCATGGTCATACTGAATGGCAGAGCAAGTTAAAAGACTCAAGTGGCATATTACTGTTCCTACTTGTTACATTCTTACCTAAATCTCACATTATAGAGCAATGGACAGGGAAGTGAGCTATCTTAGCTCATTTATGAATACTTTTAAACCAATGTTTGTTTAGTTAAATATAATTTTAATCAATTGCTTAGTACTTTCCACAATAGAGCGGCAACATAAATCAAAAAGGTAATCTGTGGGGTATAACCTGACATAAAGTATGATAAATCCAAGGAAAATATAAACGAACCAAATCAAAAGTTGCATCTAAGCGACAGTGGAGGAAATATAAGGAACAGAAGGATTTGCTACTAGATTCTACCTCCCACTCCAAACCTCTCTTTCTCTTCCTGTGTCTCTCTTTGGTGCCCAATGAAAAAGTAACTTGAAACAGACATTATTCATTGAGAACTTAAGGATTTTTTAAATCTTTGCCACTGTTGAGGAAACAGGACAACAGCTAAATAGATGAGATAGTCAGAACTGCAGCTGTTGGAGTCAGAGATAACACAGTGTGGAGCTGGAGGAACACAGCAGTCCAGGCAGCATCAGAGGTGCAGGAAAGTTGATGTTCCCGAAACATCAACTTTCCTGCTCCCTCTGATGCTGCCTGGCCTGCAGTGTTCCTCCACCTCCACACTGTTTTATCTCTTTTAGCTAAATAGATGGGACGTAGTTTTCACTTCCACAACTCAGCAAGTCTAAGAACTTTAAGCTGCAATTGGCTTTATCTACCAATCGAAACCAGACCTTCCTTGCCTTTTTTTGCAAGCTTTAACCTGTATTTCTGTATATGTTGAATGTAGAATTTTTCTATTTGTTCTCAAGTGGAATATTAACAAAGTACTCCTCTCTTTCATTCAATAAAACTTTGGAATTGGCTTGTCCACATTTTTGATCTCATTAACTAAATTTTTTTTGAGTCTGATAGTTAAGACCCAGAAAAAGAAATCATTTTTGAAATTCATTCATGGGATGAGAGTGTTCTTGGCCCTGTCACGTTTATTGTCCAATCCTAATTGCCTTTGAGATGGAGGTAGTGAGGTGCCATCTTGAACCACTACAGTCCATTTAGTATAGGTGCACCCACAATATTGTTAAGGACAGAGTTTCAAGATGTTGACCTGGTGACACTGAAGGAACGATGATATATTTCTAAGTCAGGATGGTGAGTGGTGTTGAGGAGAATTTACAGGTGATGGCGTTCCCTTGTAACTCATAGAGTCATAGAGATTGACAGCATGGAAAAAGGCCCTTCAGCTCATTGCATCCATTGCATCCATGCCAGTAAAAAACACAAGTATCTAACTATTCTAATCGCATCTTCTGCCCTTTGTCTCAATTAATCAAGAAGCTATAAAGTGAGAGAAGCTGATCATACTCCTCACCTATTTGTAACAGTATTCACCTTTTAATAAAACAAAACCAGGTTTACTTATGCCAGTTTATCAAATACTTATATTACCAACTGGATAAGTTGAAAAGATTCAGGGCAAGGCACATGATTAACAGGGAAGCCAAACCATAGCAGAGTCAGATCGTTGTTTGATTCTTGGGATAGCAGCAACTTACATAGTTATTGTCTGATATTTAGGAAGGAGCTCCAACAGCAGCGGTCAGAAAAGCTAAACTTGATAGACCTATATAAAAAGACTGTAAAACACAATGGCATGATTCACCTGACTACTTGTAAAATGAAATTTTGGCAGAAACCCAGACAGGCTGTCATTTATTCACTGAGCCATTTACCTAACTTTCTTGCACATTAATTTTATTCAAGAATGGTATAATATCTGATCATAATATGCTAGATCAGCTACATTATAGCCATGATGTGGAGCTGCTGGTGTTGGACTGGGGTGGACAAATTCAGAACTCACGCGACACCAGGTTATAGTCTAACAGGTTTATTTAAAATCACAAGCTTTTGGAGCACTGCTCCTTCATCTGGTAAGTCCAGACACTTCACCTGATGAAGGAGCAGCGCTCTGAAAGCTTGTGAAATTAAATAAACCTGTTGGACCATAACCTGACGTCGTTCGACTTCTGACTTTAGCTACATCATAGCTAGAAATGGAGTGAAGACCCTTCTGTTATGAGTTAACAATGTGTCACAACCACGGCCCTAGAGAGCTCTCATTACTACATCACCACATTTTCTCCCTCATTTCCTAGCTCAGTTATCCAATTGTCTGTCCGAGTGAGATTGATAGCTTCATAGAAATTTGTGTAGATGCTGAGTGGTCATTTGCTTGAAGCCAACATCGACAACAAATTGGGTTGACCTTATTGAAACCCATTTCATGTGTCTAGGAAAGCAAGGATATTTTCATCTTATCATTTTGAATTTAATCCAAAGTCAGCTCCCACTGGCGAAAGCACATTATTTGATCAGCCAATGCAGTATCCAGTATTCTATGTATCTAAGTTGGTAATGGTCTCAATTCTATCATTTAACAAATCCCAAATGCATATGTTGGTGGAATTGCTAAGCCAATTAGCAACATCTCAGACTAACCTCCCATATTCCAGTGAAAAGCACCAATAAGTCATTTAGGTTCAGATACCACATTTGGTACAGTAGACTCTATCCAGTAACAACTACATTTGTTCTTCGCAATTTTTGGATGTCTAAAAGCAGTTTTATGTCAATTAAGAACTTCCTTTTCAAAGTCTAGTCAGAAATACATCAACCAATTTGCATTTGGGAAGGTTCTACAGCAATGTGGTAATGATTCTTTTTGTGTGTAATTTTAGCTGAGTGTTAAATATTGTCTAGTACATTTAAGGTTCTTGCAAAGATTTGTAGCTCAGGTTGTGGTTGAGTTTGTTGATTTGCTCACTGAGCTGGCTGGTTATCGTACAGATGTTGCATCACCATGCTAGGTAACATCATCAGTGCAGCCTCTGATGAAGTGATGTCGTTCTACTCTGCTTAGTATGATTCGGTCTGTTAAGTTGTGTTGTGTTATTTCCAGTTCTGTTCTGCATGGGTTTGTACATGGAGTCTAATTCCACATGTTATGGGTTGAAACCAGGTCTCTAGGAATTCTCGTGCGTGTCTGTGCTTGGCTTGAGGTAGGATGGTCACATTGTCCCAGTTAAATTGACGGCCTTCATTGTCCAAGTGCACTGAGATGAGGGAAAGTTTGTTGTGTCGTTCTGCAGCTAGCTCGTGTTCATGTATCCTGATGGCTAGTTTCCTTCCTGTCTGGCCGATGTAATGTTTGCTGCAGTCCTCTTGGCATTGTCTATCCAGTAGGCACCTGCGGATGAAGTTGTTGGGATATCCATTGTTAGCAAAGATCTTGTATATGTGCTGTTTCTCCTTTTTGCATAGTTCTGGGGTGTTGCAGTAAGGACACAGTATGCCCCAATACACTGGCCACACTAACCTTTATCAGGAACATATCAGGACTGATAACAAGACTTCTACAACCACTAGGAATCATGGTGGCACACAAACACACAGCACTCTACGACAAACACTGATAAGGGTCAAAGACTCCATACCCATGACATGCAGGACCAACGTAGTTTACAAAATAACTTGCAATGACTGCAACAAACGTTACATCGGCCCAACAGGAAGGAAACTAGCCATCAGGATACATGAACACCAGCTAGCAGCAAAATGACATGACAAACTTTCCCTCATCTCAGTGCACACGGACAATGAAGGCCATCAATTTAACTGGGACAACGTGACCATCTTAGCTCAAGCCAACCACAGACATACACGGGAATTCCTAGAAGTCTGGTTTTCAACCCATAATGCAATCAACAAACATGTGGAATTAGACCCCACATACAGAACAGAACCGGAAATGACGCAACTCAACTTAACAGACAGGATCACGTAAATTCCAAGTGGGTGGAACAACATCGCTTCATTGGAAGTTGCACTGATGATGTTACGAAGCATAGTGATGAAACGTCTGTATGATAACCAGCCAGCTCAGCGAGAAAGCCAACAACCTCATTATCCAGTACACTGGGGAGAACATCCCTATTAGTCTTTCAACTACTGCCATGGCATATTTTACGTCTGACTGAGAGTGCAGTTGGATGCCATTCACCATCTTGACTTGGAAGTATATCACCATTCCTTCAGTGTTGCCAGGTCTTCAAGGGATGGGCAATAAATGCTGACCCAGCCAGTAGCGCTCTCATCCCATGAATGAATTTTAAAAATTATATCTTTTTCTGGCTCATAACGATCAGACTCAATCAGATCAGATCAGAAAAATAGAAGCGTCAATTCCAAGGTTTTAGTGAGGGAAGGAGAGTAATTCTATTGCACCAATTGAATGATGTTACCTCTGAAAGTGCAGCACTAATCACAATGGGCATCATGAGGAGATAATATTATTCTACAAAATCCCACTACTTCTGGTTCCTTCACCAATGCAGATGCACTTTATTCCCACATTGCATGCTGGAAAATGTGGGTTCCAAATTGTCAAGTTCCGAATGCAATATAGCATAATTTCGTTTGACTCATGATTGAAATATTAATGGCATCTTCAACTGGAAGGTTTAATATGCCAACACCAGCAAGCCATCCTAATCTGTCCAAATCCCTTAAATCTGCAAGACATTTTCAGGAATAACCAGTTTCTTGCGTCAAAAGGTCTATTACCAATTTAGCTAATAAAATTGTTAATTCATAGAATTCCTCCAGTGCAGCTAGAGGCTATTCAATCTGTTGAGTCTGCACCAACTCTCCGAAGAGGATGCCACCCAGACCCAAGTGGTATTTATCAGTCTCATTGCGTCACAAAATTCTAGGTTCATGTCTGATTCTAGGACTTGAGCGCAAAGATTTAGAGTGGCAGTACAGTTTTTCTAATGAGACATTAACTCCACATTTACCATGACTAATCCACCTAAACTACACATCCCTGGACACTACAGGGCAAACTAGCATGACCAATCTACCTAACTTGCACGTCTTTGGAGTGTGTGAGGAAACCAGAGGATCTAATGGAAACCCATGCAGACATGGGGAGAATGTGCAAACTCCACACAGACAGCCATCCAAGGTTGGAATTGAACCTGGGTCCCTGGCACTGTTAACCTCAGTTTACTGCAACAACAGTTTTTCAGTTGGTATTTCTCAGTCTCATTGAGTCACAAAATTCTAGGTTCATGTCTGATTCTAGGATTTGAGCACAAAGATTTAGAGTGGCAGTCAAATGCATTGCTGAAGGAGTGCTGCACTGTTAGTGGTGTGGTTTTTCTGATGAGATATTAAACTGATACCCCATCTACGTTCTCAGATGGATGTGGAACATCTTTTGGCACAATTTTAAGGAAGATGAGGGGTGTCTTAACCAACTACTATCACAAAAAATCAGATCATCTAGACATTAACACAGTGGTGTTTGTAGGAACTGGCTGTACACAAATTAATAGCTGTGTCTCCAACATTACAATGGTGACTACACTTCAAAAGTATTTCCATTGGCCATGAAGGGAGGACTTTCACTAAACATGAAAAGGACTAGAGAAGTTAAAGCCTGTCTTTTTCTACCTATCAGATAAACAAAAATATCCAAAACAATTAATTGAGGAAGTATACAGACATAACAAAAACAAAGTTGCTGGAAAAGCTCAGCAGGTCTGGCAGCATCTGTGAAGGAAAAAACAGAGTTAACGTTTTGGGTCCGGTGACCCTTCCTTAGAACTGAGGAACTGAGTTATACCTAATGTCCTGACCAATATTTATCATCCAATCAACATCTCAAGAAAACACTATCTCATCATTACAATGTCATTTTGTAGGAGCTTGCTGTGTGCAAATTGACTGCTGAGTTGGAGAAAGGGTCACGGGACCCGAAATGTTAACTCTATTTTTTCCTTCACAGATGCTGTCAGACCTGCTGAGCTTTTCCAGCAACACTTTTTTTGTTCCTGACTTACAGCATCCGCAGTTCTTTTGGTTTTTATTAAGAATACAGACATACTGTGTGTATTCTTCAATGCTGAAGGGAAAAAATAAATCATTGTTGTGAAGGATTTATCTTGATGTTGTCCAACTATCTCTCTGATATTCATAATCACATGCCACATCTACTACTCTCACATATTAGGGCACCTCATGATTATTCATTCATAAAGAACTGGGCGCATGTGTTTCTTTTGATATGTCCCACCAAGAATTCCAGGCTCTCAGCCTGAACTCAAAACTTGTGCCCCTTATTGGAATTACAAACACTTCACCCTTATGGGTGCAGTTTCTTGGTGAGTTGATATCCAAGCTAAGATAAGCAAACAACACAGATAATGATTAAAAAAAACACTGGAAAACAGAGGCTTCCAAACGGTTTGTTATTGTTGGCAAGATAACTGCTCATACAAATTGGATAATTCATTCAATGATTGTACTTTGTGACTCAGTTTAGTTTGCACCAGAAAATTCCATTTTGTCTTCCACATTCAGTAGCCCGCAATCAGTTTCATAAGTATAGTAACCTTGGCAGCATCAGAAAGAATACAGCTGGCAGTACTTTGTTATTGCATAGAATTAACAGCACAGAAAATGACTATTCAGTCTATGCTGGAGTTTATGCTCCACAAAACTTTCTACCCATCTTTATTACTTTATCACATGCCATTAAAATATTCTTATATCCTTTTCCTTTACGTGTGTTTATCTAGCTTCCTCTTAAAGGCAATAATGTTATTTGCATCAGAGATAACAGGAACTGCAGATGCTGGAGAATCCGAGACAACAAGGTGCAGAGCTGGATGAGCACAGCAGGCCAAGCAGCATCATAGGAGCAGAAAGGCTGACGTTTTGGGTCCAGACCCTTCATCAGAAATGGGTGAGGGGAAGGGCGTTCTGAAGTAAATAGGGAGAGAGGGGGAGGCAGATAGAAGATGGATAGAGGAGAAGATAGGTGGAGAGGAAACAGACAGGTCGAAGAGGCGGGGATGGG
>NC_063337.1:89329131-89406320 GCF_021869965.1 Rhincodon typus | reverse complement strand
GCCTGTTTCCTCTCCACCTATCTTCTCCTCTATCCATCTTCTATCTGCCTCCCCCTCTCTCCCTATTTATTTCAGAACGCCCTTCCCCTCCCCCATTTCTGATGAAGGGTCTAGGCCCGAAACGTCAGCCTTTCTGCTCCTATGATGCTGCTTGGCCTGCTGTGTTCATCCAGCTCTGCACAATGTTATTTGCATCAATTGCTCATTATGGCTGAAAGCTACATAGAAAACTATCATGGCTACAGGGTATAGTTTTTATTTTTCAGAATTCATTGCTGAATTTATTATTGACTATCATATATTGATGATCCCTTAGTCTGGCCTTTTCATAAGTGGAACCATTCTTCCCACTTGGATGGTCTACCCGACCTATTCATAACTCCAGATAACCTTTATCAGGCCACCCCTCCGACTTCTCTTTATGTGATCAGATTTACAAAAAAAGCCACAAACCCCAGAAAAATCACGAACAAAATGCTTAGTGTCTAGCAAAACTGCAAAGAAATTGTGTTTCTACTTGGAAACTTCCAGAAGAACAAAGTCCTGCCATAAGGTAAATATAAATTGTACTGAAGTTCATATAGTTTAATATGGATCACTTAGGCATAGTCTGATTAGTGGAGGAAATTGTTTGCACAGTGTTGTTTCTGTATACACAGACATATATTGATTTGCTAGAGCAGATGAATCATATAAGCGAGGGTTTAGCTTTCCAATGTTTTCCTGACCAGTATCCCATTCTTCTGATTCTTAAACTTTAGCTCATCTAAAACTCTTCTGACCATATTCTATTCCGCATCAAGTTTGGTTGACCTACCACTTTTATCCTTGCAATGCCTGTAATTTAAAATTTGCATCCTGTCTTTGAGTCCTTTCATAGCCTTACTGCTAAACATCTCTGCAATCAATTCCAGCCCCACAGCCTTCCGGGAGATTTCCATTCTTTTGACTCAGCATCAAAAACTTGCATTTATTGGATAGATTGAACAGAATAAAATAACCAAAAGCTCATCCCAGGAGCTTTTTGAAACAAAATTTGAATCTGAGCCACGTAATGCAAACAACAGCAAGTGACCAAAACCTTAGTCAAAGAGATGGATTTTATGGAGCAGCCTAAAAGAAGAAAGTGAGGTTTGAAAAGTGGAGAGAAACAGGATGGGAATTTCAGTGTTTAATGTCCAGGCAGTTGAAGGCATAGAAAACAATGATGGAGCTCAAGTGACCACAATTAGAGGAGTGCAGCATTTTCAGAGGGTGGAAGGAGATTAAAGAGATAGGAAGGATAAGGCCATAGAGGGATGTTAAAACAAGAATGAGAGTCTCAAAATTGAAGTGTCACTTGATCAAGAACTAAAGTGGATCAGCAAACACAGGAGTGGAATTTGGTGCAAATTAAGATACAAGCAGCAATAGTTTGGATGGTGTCAATTTTATGGAGGGTGGTATATAGGAGGCCAGCCAAGAGTGCATTGAAACAGTCAAGTTTAGAAGTAATAAAAGCATTGAAGAGGAATTCAACAACAGATGAGATGTAGCAGAGCAGAATCTAACAAAATTACAAAGGTGGAAACACCCAGCACAAATTGAATGAATCTGGAAAGCTCTCTCCTGAACTCTTCTGGTTAGTCACCAAGTAACTTTGGGTACCTTCCTCTCACTTGGAATTATCGATATTATAGTTTTCTTTTTATTCCCAAATGCCAAATGTTAACTTCAAATAAATAGACAAACCAATGTCTCCAGCCCCGAGCTCAAGATCCCAAACACACAACAAAATACATAATTGCCAAAATACACAAATATAAATCTAATTTTCATTCCATAACAAATGAAGAACAAATAACAAATAACAGTAAGCAAAGGAACAGGCTCTTCGGTCCACTAAGACTCCACTGACAGATTATGCCTTTCTAAACTGAAAACCTTTTGCCTCTACATGATCCATATCCTTCCATTCTCACCCTATTCATATGTCTGTCAAGATGCCTCATAAACCTTGCTATTCTATCAGCCTCAACCACCACCACTTACTACTCTCTGTGTATAAAATCTACCTCTTTTAAACTGACTGCCTTTTACCTTAAGCCTACGTCCATTCTATCCATGCCTCTCATAAGTTTGTAAACTTCTATCATGTCGTCCCTTCATCCTTCAAAGTTCAATTGAAAGCAAACTAAGTTTGTCCAATCTGTTCTCATAGCTAATATTCTCCAAACTAGGCAATATCCTGGTAAATTATTTCTACACCCTCTCCAAAGCCACTGCATTCTTATTATGTATGATGATCAAACTGTGCACAATATTGCAAATGTTGCCTGACTAAATTTCTTCACAACTGCAACATGACTTGCCAACGTTAATACTCTATGTCCTGACTAATGAAGGCAAGCATGCAATATGCCTTCTTGACCAGCTTTTCCACTTCTGTTGGCACTTACAGGGAACTGTGGACCTGTACGCTTAGATCCTCTGTATGTTGATGCTACTTAAGGTTCTTCCATTTACTGTTTACTTCCCTCTGCGTTAGATTTTCCGAAATGCATCACCTCGCATTTGTCTACTTTAAACTCCATCTGCCATTTATCTGCCCAAGTCTTCAGTTGGCAGTCCTCTTCACTATCTGTAGCTCCCATAATCTTCGTGTCATCCATAAACTTACTAATCAGGCTACCAACATTCTCTTCTAAAAAAAAATGTATTACAGACAGCAGGGGTCCTAGCACTAATGTTTGCAAAACACAGTTGGTCACAGACCTCCAGTCAGAAAAACACCCTCCCACTGCTACTCTCTGTGCCTATGACTAAGGCAGTTCCAGATCCATCTTACTAGCTCAGTGCATATCCCATGTGACTTCACCTTTTGAATCAGCCTGCCATGAAGGATCTTGTCAAAGGCCTTGTTAAAGTCCATATTGACAACATCTACCACCCTGCCCTAATCCATTACTTCTGTCACTTCCTCAAACAACTCAATCAAGTTTTTGAGACCTTCCCTGCATAAAACCATCCTGCCTAACGATAATGAGTCTATATTTTTTCCAAATGTGAGTGAATCCTATCGCTAAGAATCTTCACCAGTAATTTCTCTACCACTGACTTAAGGCTTACCGGCCTGAAGTTTTCTGGATTATCCCTGTTGTCCTTCTTAAACAAAGGAACAATGCTGGCTATTCTTCAGTCCTCTGGGGTCTCTCCTGTGACTAAAGAGGATGCAAGGGTTTTGTCCTGTTCTCAGCTCACCACTGCTTACCACTGTAAATATAGATTGTTGTTATGAGTGAATAGTAGATTCAAAACGACTCCATAGTAACAAGAAAATTTGTATGCAATATAACAACAAACAGAAGTGTATTCTTAAACTTAACACATTATAAGAATAAACGTACAAAAATGTATGCTGTATTTGTGGATCATTTTTATTCTGAGATAGTTGTAATTCTTAAAGAGTTCTTCTCCAGTTAATGTCTTTGATTATTCAAAGGCTGCTGAGCATGACTTATGCAGTGATCTTAAAGTAGGGCAGGGTGTGTAAGCTAGCCCTAGGTCAGCCTTAGCTGGAATGGGGATTGGAACCTGGTTTTGGTATTATTGTGAACCACACACAAGATGCGTAGCCAATTGCTCCCGCAACCACTGTAATAATTAGCCAACATTTCATAAAGTATAAAAACAAAGTTTTTGGAAAAGCTCAGCAGGTCTGGCAGCATCCGTGAAGGAAAAAACAGAGTTAACGTTTCGGGTCCGGTGACCCTCCCTCAGAACCAGACCCGAAACGTTAACTCTGTTTATTCCTTCACGGATGCTGCCAGACCTGCTGAGCTTTTCCAGCAACTTTGTTTTTGTTCCTGATTTACAGCATCCACAGATCTTTCAGTTTTTATTTCATAAAGAATCTTCATGGACAGAAATGCCACATCCGACTTGGGCACTAGGCAAAGTGACAAATAGAATTACACTTCTTGACAAAAATTGTAACAGAATTGTGAACAGGAAATGGTCAGAATAGAGGGAATATGTTACATTTCAACTTGTGCCAAAAATTTTATCTCTGTTATAATCAGATATATAAGTTCTACCTATTGTGAATCAAAAGGATGGATTGGTTATATATTGTGAAAATGATTTTATTTCTATGAAGAACCTGAGAAGAAAGATTTGTTACAGATACAACAAAAAACTGCAGAGAGAAAAAACAATGAGTCAAATCTGTTAAGATCTTTCACTCGTGGAAATAAATGTACGAATGTAGAGAGTGTTTCCCTGATCTGTCTTTCACTGCGGAAATTATTGTGTCCTCGTAACATTTCCATTGAAAAACTAACAAATCTTTCTTAGTTACCTCTAGGTTACCCATTCATTTTCGGTGGCATGGTGGCTCAGTGGTTAGCACGGCCACCTTACAGCATCAGAGACCTGGGTTCAATTCCACCCTTGGGTAAATATCTGCATGGAGTTTGCATGTTCTCTTTGTGGGTTTCCTCCAGGTGCTCCAGTTTCCTCCCACAGTCTAAAGATGTGTAGGCGAGGTGTATTGGCTGTGCTAAATTGTCCATAGTGTATAGATTAGGTGGGTTATAGAAACCTTTCTGAAGAAGGGTCCCAACCCGAGACATCAACTCTCCTCCTCTGAGGAAGGGTCACCAGACCCGGAACATTAACTCTGATTTTTTTCTTCACAGATGCTGCCAGACCTGCTGGGCTTTTCCAGAATCTTTGTTTTTGTTCCTGATCTACAGCAGCTGCAGTTCTTTTGGTTTTTATTTGGGAGATGACTGCATCTGCTTTATATTCTTTTCTAATCAATCCGTTCTGGGATGTTATTACACACCCCTGGAGCAGGCGGGACTTGAACCTGGTTCTCCTGGGACACTACTACTGTGCCACAAGAGCCCCTGAGACTGTTTTATAAAGGGCTCAGGTGATGTGTTCCAGCCGAGCAGCCCACTACCTGTTACCAGGGGTGCAACACTGCTTTGGCCTACGTGCCGAGGCCAGAATTTTTCTCTTTAAACCAGCCCACGTCCCTACTTGTTTCTCTCCCTTTAAGACATTACTTGAAACCTGTCTATTTGATTTAGCTTTTGGTCAACCATCCGAATGTGAGTTGGTATCAAATTTAATTTCATAATGCTTCTCTGAACTGCCTCAGGATGTTTAGCCATCTTAGAATGCTTCATAAATTCAAGTTACTGTTGCTATTAAGAGTCATCAGGTATTTGACTAAAATATTCTGGCACTCTGCAACATTTTGTATTTTCAGTAGATTTAATCACAGGCTTAGTTAATCATATCAGTATGTTTTGTATGTTGTACTGAACAAACAAATAAAATAATAGATGACATATTTCCCATCGTGATAGAACAAAATAACATGTAAATATGCAAGGCATATTCGCAGCAAGACATTAATGAATGGTTTAGGAATGACAGGGGACAGGATTGTGCATGTTTAGCAATGTCATTATTTGTGTTTATTTGCAGAAATTAGTCAGTGGAATGCTGCTGCAGTTTAAAAGAAATAGAGATCTTTAAATTCAATTCTCGTCCTTTTATGAAGCAAAAGAATGAAGTTCAACAATACCCTGTAAAGAGAATTCTCACGCTCAGGATGCATGTCAGGAGCTGTTGCTGAGTACAATGATGGAGATTAGTAAGGGAGGGAACAACTTCGTAATGCAATAACATCGATTTAAATTGCAATTTCAATTTAAGCTTTGATGGGAGGTGGGAAGAGGCAGCATGATTAAAATGTTAATAGATGTAGCCGTCTCCAGATTGATAATTAATTTCTGGTTCTGATTATGTGTGAAACCAGTCTGCTGGAAATTCTAACAAGGAAATACAGCTGTTGTAGGCTATTATCCCGCTGTCTACCAAGGTGTGAAGACTGTCAACATTTAGCTTGTTTAGATTTCTCAAAGAAATGGTATAATATCAAAAAAGAATGCAGACAATAAATATTCTATCCTCCTTACGAATCTTTACCTCTTTTACATAAGAAACAACAGCATGAGAGTTTAAGATGGACATTCCTTACTAATACTTGACATTAAAATTATCATCCTTTTCTTTCAAATCTCTCCACACCTTAGCCAGTTCCTGTCTATGCAACCTTCTCAACTTTAGGTTGATTCCCATAGTTGAGAAGGTTGGCTTATGAGCAGAGATTGAGTGGTCTGGGACTATACTCATTGGAATTTAGAAGGATGAGTGGGGGGATTTCATAGAAACATATAAAATTATAAAGAGAATATATATGATAGAAGCAGGGAGGTTGTTTCCACTGGCAGGTGATACTAGAACTAGGGGGCATAGCCTCAAAATAAGGGGGAGCAGATTTAGGACTGAACTAAGGGGGATCTTCTTCTCCTAAAGTTTTGTGAATCTATGAATTACCTGCCCAGTAAATCTGTTGAGGCTACCTTGTTGAATGATTTTAAGGCGAAGATAGATAGATTTTTGAACAGTAAATGAAGTAAGGGTTATGGTGAGCAGGCAGGTAACTGGGGCTGAGTCCACCATAATGATCAACCATGGTCTTATTGAATGGCAGAGCAGGCTCGAGGGGCCAGATGACCTATTTCTGCTCCTATTTTTTATGTTCTTCTGTTCTTATAATCCTCTCAGACACCTGCTGTCAATGAATTCTAATAACTCAGCATCTCCAGTTTTAATTGTTCCACCATGAGTGGTCTACCCTAAATCTCTCTATTGCTTGCTGATAGAACATTGAACAATACAGCAGAGACACAGGCCCTTCAGCCAACAGTGTCAGTGCTGACCATGATGTCATTCTAAACTGATAACATCTGCCTGCATGTGGGCCATTATCCCTCTACTCCCTGCCTATTCATGTGTTTATCCAAATGCATCTTAAACATTGCTATTTTATCTGCTTCTACCACCTCCACTGGCAAAGTGTTCCAGGCACCTACCACGCTCTGGATAAAAATAAAAGACTTGCCTCACACATCTCCTTTAAACTTAGCCCCTCTCATGTTAAACCTACGTCCACTAGTATTTAACATTTACATCCTGGGAAAAAGACTTTGACTATCCAGTCGATCCATTCTTCTTATAACTTTATATACTTCTGTTAGGTCACACGCTCAGCCTTTGATGCTCCAGGAAAAACAAACCAAGCTTGTCCAACCTCTCCTTATTGTTAAAACACTCTAATCCATGCACCATCCTGGTAAACCCCTTTCTCACACTCTCTAAAGTCTCCACATCCTTCCTTTAATGTGGCAACCAAAACTGCACACAAACTCCGAACATGGCCAAACTAAAGTTTTATAAAACTGCAGCAAAACTTGTCAACTTTTATGCTCAATGCCCTGACTGATGAAGGCAAGTATGCCTTACGCCTTCTTTACCACCTATTGCCACTTTCAGAGATCTATGGATTTGCACCTCTGGAGCCCTCTGTTTATCAATCCTCCTAAGGATCCTTTCAGACACCTTATACTTTCATCTTGCATTTCCAAAAATGCATCACCTCAAACTTATCTATATTAAACTCCACCTGCCATTTCTCTGTCCACTGATCTATATCCTGCTGTGTCATTTGACAAACTTCCTCACTATCCATAACTCCAAAATTTTTTGTGTCATCTGCAAATTTACAAATCAAACCACCTACATTTTCATCCGAAGGATTTACATAAATTAAAAACAACAGAGGTCCCAGCATTAATCTTTGTGGAACACCACTGGTCACAGATCTCCAGTCAGAAAAACACCTCTCCACAACTAGCCTCTGTCTTCTATGACCAAGCCAATTTTGTATTCAATTTATCAACTCACTATGGACGCCAAGCGACTTATTCTTCTGGACCAGTTAACATGAAGGATGTGTGACATGCTTTAACAAAATACATGTACACAATATTTACGGCCCTTATCAATCATCTTCATCACTTCCTCAAAAAGAATCAATCAAATTTGTAAGACAATACCTTCCCCACACAAAGCCATGCTGGCTGTCCTTAACAAAACTACTCTTTTCCAAATGTGAGTAGATCTTTTCCCTAAGAATCCTGGAACACAATTTACTAAAGGAACTTTGGAAGGTACCTATGCCACATGAACTGCAGCAACTCAAGAGGCATCATTTCTCAAGGGCAGTGAGTGATGGATAATAGATGTTGACTGAGCTGCTGATGCCTCCATGCCATGAAAGAATTCAAGAAACAGCTAAAATGTTGGTAAAAGCCAAATAACAATTACCTTATTTATTAACTTTGCAGAACATTCTATTTAATGTTTTTCTCTTCCTCTAATAAACATCATTGATATCATCTGCATAAATCACATAATTTTTATCACATAGCCTTCATGGGAATTCTCAAAAGAACAACTGCATTAGCAAACTCTTCTGACTTACAATGTTTAGCATCATGCTGATAGCCAACTTTTATCAATTGTCTCTCCTTACTCAAAGTTCACTTTGTGCTCTTGTGGCGTTTTTCCAACATCAGATTACTCTTACTGATTCCTGCCGCAAATAACCTAGCACAGTTTTACCATATTTTTTAAAGCCAATTTCTTTCTATCCAGGAGGTTTTGTCCTCTCCTCCTACTTTTGATGGCAGCTCATAGGATGAATGATCATATTCCACCCTAACTAGTTACTTTCGATAATGGAACGTGACTTAAGAGACATCTTATATTCTTCTTCTGCGATAACAGGTGTGACTGCAGTTTTACCAATGATGAAAGTAATTTGTGAATCTCTGACTTGCATTTTTACTGTGGATACCCATTTTGCTTTTATCTTCCATGTGCTGTTTTACTCTCTGATTGAGCACAATCCTTGACTCCGCTGCTTGATAACATCAATTACTCCTTGTGTATCTATCATCTGTGCATTCAAGTATTTTTAAATCTGTGAACAAATTTTAGATCTGTCATGACATTGCCCTGGTGTAAGGCTGCAATCAGAACATTGCTGTTTCCTCTAGTTTTCTATGCCATCTGGATACAATGACTTTCCCACAGAAGTCAGATTTCGACAAGAAATTATCCTTGCCGAGTGCGGTCTACATGACTCCAGACCCACAGCAATGTAATTGACTCTAAACTGTCCTCTGAGCAATTAGAGATAATGAATACATGCTGGCCTATCCAAAAAAGAAACGCGTGCAGAAAAGGCATGTGGAGTAAACTGACTAGCTTTAGGTAGTAGAATTCACGGAATATTCTTTCAAAAATGTAGCAGTAAGATCAAAGTCTGGCATACCATGTATTGCAGTATTTATAAAGTATTATAAAGTAGCCCAAGACTGAAGACAGTTCTTGACCTTGCCTTCTTCTTAACCAGTTTGTCTTGAACCCAAAAGTCACGGATGTGGTCTGCTTTCCCTGTCTCATAATCTCAGGAATGGGGATATTTGCTGATGGTTGCACAATGTTCAGCACCATTTCTGACTCCTCACATATTGACGTAGTCTTTGTTCAAATGCAGAAATACCTGGACAACACCAGAGTTTTGGGCTGACAACTGGCAAGTAACTTTTGAGCCACACAATTGTTAGGCAATGACCATCATCAACATAGAGAGATTGTAGACACTGATCCTTGACATTCAATGGTACTAGCATTGACAAATCCTCCACTATCAACATCCTGGGGTCTAGCATTGATGAGAAACTGAACTGGACTAGCCTTATAAGTACAATGGCTTCAAAACCATGTCAGAGGCGAGAAACCCCACGGCAAGTAACTCACCTCCTGACTCCTCAAATCCTATTCAGTAACTACAAGGCAGAAGTCAGGAATGTGACTAAACGCTCCACAATAGATGGGACGAGAGCAGCTTCAGCAACACTCAAGAAGCTTGACACCTTCCAGGACAAAACAGTAAGCTTGGTTGGCACCTGATCCATAAACATTTATTCCTTCCACCACCAATGCTCAAAAAATAGCAGTGCATACCATCTGCAAGATATACTGCAGAAATTCACAATGAATCTTTTGACAATGCACTCCAAATGTGTGGCCACTATCAATTCGAAGGACAAGGGCAGAAGGTACATGGGAATGGGAACACTATGACCTGGAGGCTCCCCTCCAAGTCACTCACCATACTTGGAAATTTATCCACGTTCCCTCAGTGTCTCTGGGTCAAAATAAACACACACCCTACACCCACCCCCGTCCCCAGCATTACCAGGGGTGGCATGTACCTAGAGCAAATATTCAAGAAGGCAGCTCATCAGAACCTTCTGAGGTGCAATAGCGGATGGTTATAAATGCTGGCCCAGCCAGCGATGCCTGCATTGAAGCTGATAAAGTTATATCAAAATAAGTGACAAAAGTCAACCCTCTTTCCTGACCACATCACCTAGCGTGGTTTTGGTGTGTGGTAGGAGAGTATGCCTTTCTTACACCAGAAAGTGAAGCAGGGAGGGGAATGTAATTTGCAACATTCTACAATGATCCCACGTTACAAGCAACCAATCAGGTTCAATAAGAGACTTGTTTAGGGCAGCTTGAGGCACTTTGAATTTCCCAACGTGACAATGGAGCGACAATAAACACAATTTTTTAACTGCCTCAAAAGTTTTGCTCCCAGGTGTCTTTAATTTTGGAAAATCATGGAGCGCTGACAGTCTTAGTTCTAATAGACGTCTGATGTTAAATAAAAGGGGGCAGGGCCTTGTGCATTTCTGCAGGTCATTATATTTCAAAAGCTAAATAATAGTGAATTTTATGTTGCGGATTCACAGATGAATCACTTAGATTAACTGTACTGTTGCAATGTGTCAAATATCATATTGAATAAATGATTCCATTAGTAGTGCAAAATATGGTACATCAAGTGCTACAAAAGATCACAGGAGAAGTCAGAGATTCAAGAAGAATTCAAATACCATTTGATCATGTTCCAGCTGAGTCTTTAAATATTTCATTCATAATTTTAACAAATTGACAGTTCAAGCACTCTATATCAAGTACTCTTAATTTGGACGACAGGCTTATATGGCAAATGAAATAACTATGTGAAGTTATGAATTACATGAAGAAGTGAATTATGAATGGGAAAATGACAAGATTTGCCACTCAGAAGTGCATAGTGATAACAGATTAATTACTGCGAATCATTTGATGCGTTTTATGAGAGTTTTAATGGAAGCTGTTGGGATAGAAATATATTATTTTCAATATGTGTACTCACTGCAGTAGCTTGTAAATTATATGCTTCCCTCTACCGAGGATAGAGTTCTAGCCTGGAATAATTTTTATGTACAGTTGCTGGGCCACTTAAAATTCGGCAAGTATCAAGCTGACGTTGGCAGTCAGAAAGAGGGATGATCTGGCTAGCTGAAGGGTGATGGTGAAGGTGAGTAGCAACTGAGATCTTGCAAAAGTCTCAGCCAACACTTTAACTTAAAGACTCTCACTATGCACTCCTTTGAGTTCCGTCCCCTTTTTTTATTACTTGTTTCCCAATTAAACAGTTCATTCATTTTTATTTCAGAAAAATGAACTAAAGTGCTCTTGCAAATTGTCCTGGGTGACCATTGGCTAGCATTTGGAAAAGAAATTGGGATGCCCGAAAGAGTGGACACACAGAGGGCACGGAAATAATGGTCTCAGGGTCAGACAGCTGGCTTTCTGAGGTTCTTATTGATGTTGGACTTTTTTTTAAATTCACTTGTGGGGCATGGGTGTTGGTGGCTGGCCAGAATTTATTGCATGTCCCTAGTTGCCCTTGAGAAGATGGTGGTGAGCTGCCTTCTTGAACCGCTGCAGCCCCTGTGCGTTTAGAGGAAGTCCACAGCTAGTCAGTAATGCCCAAATCTATACAATAGGCAATCAATTTGATTCGTCAAGAGCCTCATTAAAATCATTAAACAGGTCAAGTCCTCTATCTCAGTCGGCCTTCTGGGTTTAACTTTAAAGGCCTGGAGGTTGGTTCTCTGTAGTATGTCAGAGGATTCAGTCCAACCAGCACTCCAGGCTCTTCCTGTGTGCCTGGGGGAAGATACAATCAAAGGACACTGCCCTTCCCCTGTGGAGAGATACATCTCTTCACAAGCACACACACCACTACAATGGCCTGTTTACATTTTCAGCTTTTTACTTTCACTTTCCTTTAAAGTTGCTAGAACGGGCTTCAATATTAAAGCATCTTTGCTTTGTCCTGGATGGTGTCAAGCTTCTTGAGTGTTGTTGGAGCAGCACTCATCCAGGAGAGTATTCCATCACACTCCTGCCTTGTGCTGTGTAGATTGTGGACAGGCTTTGGGAAGTCAGGAGGTGAGTTATTCACTGCAGAATTCTCAGTCTCTGATTTATGGGAAAAGTGTACTGATTACAACATTCCTCATTTCCCCTTCTAGCCCTTTGAGATTTACCTTCAACAAAATCAAGGACTTTGGTTACTTTACTTTTCAATGGCAAAAATCCCAATTTGAGTAAAGCAATAAAATAGAAGGCCCTTTTGTATGTGGCTATGGCCTTCAAACATTCAATTGACAATTACAGTACATTGACATTCCATTCCAACAGTGGATTTGTCCTCACTTCGTACAAATAAAATTCAGTCTTAAAGTTCACTTTAACTCGTTAATATTATGCTGGAATAAAGACCAAAGTATATGATGTTACATATGGGTTCCAAGTCGTTCAATAAACTACGTTGCATGACACAAGAGTTCAAAGATCAAGCAGGAGTGCCAACACTTCAAGACATTGGAAAGATTACAATTGATATGTGAAATAGGAAACAATTAAAACAGGGCGAAAATCAAAATAGACACAAAAAGTCAGCCTCACTGTCATGCACTATTTGACCAAATATACAACCTGTTTTCATAAAAGATTTCTTCTCATTTTTCTAAGACAAACTGACATACTGGTGAAATCGGCCTATGTCAGCAGGTGGCACAACTGATCTTTATTCAGTTTTTATCAGTCCATCAGTTTTTATTTTCCAAAGTCTTGTAATATGACCAAGATTTTAATTTCAAACTGCACGGGGAGAAAATACAGATGGAGGGAGAACAAAAATACAGGTACCAACCGGTATTCTAGTTTCCTGAACCTGTTCCCAGTCTCAGCTACTTTTGCCAAAGAGGGTTTGGTGTCAGTCAGGTTATCAATGCACATTGGGGTTTTTAGGAGGTAATTAAAGGAGGCAAACTGGAAATTTCCAGGCAACCTCCAGTTTAACTGCCTGGAGGTTGCAACTCAACGGCAGGATGTGGGGTCTGCACTACAGAGAAGTCCTCCTTTCTGACAAGGATATGACAGCCAGACTAACATTCCCTCCAAAGGTGATGGCCTGTTCTCCAGAGACTTTTTAAAATTTTACTTATCAAAAAAGTTCATACCAGGTCACCTCCACATTCGTTCTCAGTATGTCATCCACCTCTTCTGTTCCTCTCAAGCTGGAAGGGCCCTGATTGTCCTTCCAGCTTTGAGGAGTCCTCATTGGCCTTAATTGGATATGGAGCCCATTTCCATTCACATTTAAAAACTGTCTCCACGCAAATCCCTATCGGTGACACTGTTTCCTCTTCAGGAACGTTTGTGCTCTGAACCCTGGAACAGCCTCATTTGCTGTGTCGCGCTCTTACAAGGAAAATCCAGTTCCGAGCAAACACCTCAGTGAGTCTGGGAAAGGAGCCTACAGTGATAGTTTGCAATATTGTCCCCTTAACCTTCAGGAAACAGAGGTGGAAATGATGAAAGGCTACAGATGCCACTTTGCTCAGGTGAATTGCACTGCTGGTGTAGATAACTTCACAGCTCTCCCATTTTAAAAAAGTAGAACTTGGGTTGCAGATAGGGCTTTAAGCTAATTAGTGGTGGTAACATTTGATTGAAGAAAATAACAAAAAATAAATCAGAGACGCACCGTAGTGAAGAGAAGAATGACAATCAAAGTGTGACAGGATGGGGCAAAAGCTATAAACAAAAGAATGCAAGAGAAATTAAAACCAGAATAAGTAAAGATTGTAAAAACATAAAACTTGAGCTTTTTTATCTGACTGCACACAAAATTTGTAATGAATAGAGGAGTTAATAGCCCAAATGAGAATAAAATAATATGTTTCAATAGCTGTTGTGGAGATATGGTTGCAAGGTGCCTGAAACTGGGAACTCAGTATTCAAGTGTATTCAACATGCTTGGGAAGTAGGCAAGAAAGAAAAGGAGGTGGGTTAACTTTGCTAATAAAGGAATCAATCAGTGCAGTGCCAAATCCTGGCATAGAGCAATCGATCATGTTGTGCAATCAGTTTGGGTGGAATTAAGGAATAAGAAGGAAAATAATTTATCGATGGGAGTCATTTATAGGCCCCAAAGAGTTGCCTCACAGTAGAGTAAAATAAAAAGCAGGATATCATGATGGAGTTGTGCAAGAAAGATACAACAATTTAACTTGCAAACTGACGAGACAAATCAAATGGACAAGGCAACATGGATGACAAATATTGAGAGAGCATCAGGGATTATTTCTTAAGCAGTGCATGTACAACTGATTCATACTGGATTGTTTTGCATCCTATAATGTGTAATGCATGCGCTATACTGGAATTTGCTTATCTTGCACAATGCTCTACGCTTCTTGAGTACATCTTGTATTAGGTGGATGAAGGGATGATTTTGCACTTGTATTCAATCTAGGCATATGACATTTGTTGTCCATTCATTTTGAGATACATAACTTGGACGGAGGTATATGGTTCATCAACTTTTCTGATGGTGTCCATGTGGTGTGTCAAATTTATTACATGTATTGTCTGACTGGGGTTTCAGCTGTAGCATTAAGCTTTTCTCTGGAACTTTGTTGACATGTTTGCATCCATAGATGTAATTGTACAGCATTGCATTGTATTTTGTTTTCTCTGGGTGGCTGCATTCGCTACACATTTTACCCTAATAACCTTGTGTAGAAGATAGCTTATACATGTCACAAAGAGCTAGATGTTGTCTTGGATGAGACATGCCACATCTTATGTAAGATTTGGATGCTCCACATAATCTACTAAGTGTTACAATAGTTGTTTCAGAGGTAAGCATTCGCAGATGCTGCTAGCCTGCTATTTTTGCTTTGAACTTCCATTTTCCTTCTTATGGTACATCAATGTCATCTTGCTTAGGTTTATGCAGAAGTAGGCTTCAGAGTGTTTTGTTGGATTTTCATACAATCCCTACAGTGTGGAAACAGGCTCTTTGGCCCAACAAGTTCACACTGACCCATCCCCCTATAACCCACCTAATCTCCACATCCCTGAACACGATGGGAAATTTAGCATGGCACATCTTTGGACTGTACAGGCAATGACCAGTTCCACTAGTCTTTGAGCAGACTTAGTTTTGATGAAATCACAATCCACCCCTTTGTGTTGACATCTGCCAATGAAATTGCCGATCATTGTCAGTATGATGTAAACTTAAGTTCAAGGTCCATAAAATTGACCCGAATCAAGTTGATCTTCCATATCTGCTGCATTTTGTCAGAATCTTTGTGATCATCATCAAAAATACTGAAGGGCTTTATTCTTCTTAATCCTTCAGTTCCCAAAGCAAGATGTTTGACTGTCTGTCGTCCTTTGTCAAATATTTCTGATCAAGGAACAAAAGATTGATCCTGAATAACTGAAGCGCTGAAAGAATGTTAATGGTATGCCTGTCCAAATTTAGGGGTTTGTTTTCCAAGTACCTTTGTGATTTTGTGCTCTCTACAATGTTAGGATCTGTACCACAGAGTACTGCTTCTTTATGTTTTTCTTGGCTTCTCTGCTTTTTGAAGATTTGAATACTGTTCCATTAAGAATTGCAGATGAGCAAATTTCTGATTGTGATGTTGTGTCCAACAAAACACATAGTGATGACATTAGAATGGACTTTTAAACATTTTACACCAATTTACAAAAAGAAAATGGGGAATCAGCTGGTCTGGACAAAGGTAAGACTTCTTAATGTTAAAACTTTTTTCTCAGTGCTTTGTATTATAGTTTCTTCCACAAGTGCATTGGAGCTTTCCTTTCAGGACCATTCAAAACTGTCTTATTCAATCAGACCAGCATCCTCTCATGTTAGTTTATTTTCTCAATGTGATAGACATGCAGACACTATGGTTCAGTACTGATTTGTAACCTTTAGATTTCGTTGTAGTACTTTGATATTGTTTGTAGTTGCAACTTCAGCTCCAAACTGGGTCAGATGAATGGATGACTGATTGGAAAAATGATTTGGAAAAGTGCTCTGCCACACTTAGCTTTTCAACCTATAGTGTTCACTTATAGCCAACTGCTGTTAGTACATGCTTACCGTCACTGTCTTCCACTACCCAGTTACACTCACCATGAGGCTTTTTGCCTGCATAGATAGGCAAGTTCTTCTCGAGTTTGATATCAAAAGTTATTTACAACATTGACCATTTACAAGGCTACAATATTATAGATCACAGACATAGCCTATACTGTCTCCATTATACAGACCATGTGACTGAAGGTGATGCAAGAACATTTATACCTGTATGTTACATATCCTAGTGTCTTGTCATTGTCTTAAAGTTATAATGTCTATATGGTTTTGAATTTGTGCTAAAATTCAATAATCCTTGTTTGAATCTGATGGGAAAACAGAACCATGTGGCACCCCACTCAGTGAGGAAACAGTTAGAAGTTCAGGTTGTGCATCAAACAGCTTTACCATTCTCACAGATAATTCAGTAGCATTGTGGAGTTATTCTGTTCATGACAATTTTCATACAGTCAACAGAATGAAATGTTGAATACACACAGTGTAAATAAACAAAATCATCCGTCCATTGATTTATCTATCTGGTGGGTTGTTGTTTCTGAGGAACGTAGAAATAGGAATTGGCCATTCAGCCCTTTTCTCAGTCCTCACTACTCCATTTCCAAGAGATACCCGTGGTTGTGAAAAGTGATCAAAAATGCAAATTGACAGGTTTCTCAGTAGCATTGAGTGGAGAATTATGTTCTAACAGAAAGGAACAGGACATTCCCACTGAATCGGCATCTCTTGGAAAGAATGCATTCCCTACTGCTTCTATGAGATTTGTTCCTGTTACTCTGAGCAGCTGGAACAATAAGCAGTAATTGAGAGTATGTTAAAATCCAATTTGTGAACTGAACAGATTTCTATCTGTGGTTTATTTAAGGTCTACTGAATTGTAAAATGGCTTCTGCAGTCTCACAGATGTTAGTATCTCCAGGCACTTCACTGGCTCTATAGCTCCACATTTATATATTTACATGAGGTTTACTATTCAGAGTGTGACATAACACTAGTCGTCATTTTAAACACAGTGTCATTAACCATTCTCATGAAAATAAGTACTTCAGCACAACAATTACGGCTCCTTAATGATTAAACATTGAAATATTGCAGAGGATAGTTGCTTACTTCATTCTGTGACATTGAATCTGTGGCAACAATGCTTAACTGCAACATTAACATTTACATTGAGAATTATAGGCATTTGTTTGCTATGAGGTATTGTTATTATTCTTGGTGCCTTTCATTGATTCTACATCCCATGTAGTTTATGGCTTTGTCCTACTGATAGCAAGTAATCAATATACATTTACTTCATAAACTAAATATGGAGATAGAATAAATTATATACCAGTTATAATGGGGGACTTTACCCAAATATAGACTGAGATATATGGTACAGTAATGTGGCGGGGCAAGGTTTTCTACAATATGTCAAGAAGAATGTCCTACAGTATGTTTCCAGTCTAATGAGAACGAAGACATTATTAGATCATCTTTTTGGGAATGAATTGAACCAAATGTGTCAAAGAGGCAGTGATCATCGTATCGTAGGATTTAGGTGCACAATGGAAAAGGACAGGGAACAATTTGGAATAAGAAATTAACTGCAGGATAGCCAACTTCACTGCAGTAATAACGTTCTGACTCAGATAAATTGGAATCAAGATTTGACAGTCAAGACAGGAACTGAACAATAAGTTAGCTTCGATAAAAAGATAATTCATGCACATCTAGGTATAATCCTCGAAAGAGATAAGTAGGGCAAACAAGACCAGAGCTACATGGAAGACAAAAAAGATAGATTAAGATAAAAAGAAGAAAATGTGTATGTGACAAATGTCAGGTGGAGAAGATGGAAGCAAGCCATTTAGCCTAACATGTCTGTGCTGGCTCTCCAAAGGATCATCTCACATAGTGACATTTTCCTGCTTTCTCTCCATAGCATTGTTTCTTTTCCAATTGCCATCTTTTGAATGCCTCAATTGAAACAGCTGCCAACACACTTTCCAGCAGCATATCCAAACCCTAGCCATTCACTCCGTGAAAAAGTCTGTCCTCAGATCACTTCTTGCACTAATTACTTTGAAGCTGTTTCCTTTCACTCTCAATCCTTTTATGAGTGGGAACATTATTTCCCAATTTACTTTGTCCAGACCTCTTATGATTTTGTGTATGTCAAACAGATCTCTCAGCCTCCACGTTTCCAAGGAGAACAGTCTCATCCTCTCCAATCTGGAAGAATGCTTTCTTACTTCACACTCCCCAATGCCTTCATGTCCTTCTTAAATTGTGGCATCTAGAATTGAACACCATGCTTTCACTGAAGCTGAAACAGCGTGTTATGCAAGTCCGACATAACCTCCTCGCTACAGCCCTATTAATAAGGCTCAGGATACTGTATAATTTATTAATTGCTCTAATTAAGTGTTCATGGTGAAGGGCAGGAGGGATGAGAACTATGCCTGCTCCGATTTATTATTTATAAAGCTCTCCATCCCACCATTCATTGGCAATTCAGATTCCTCAATACCAGCATATTGCCAGAAGATTATGCCACTGTGATGTCACAAGAGAATGGATGGATGACTTCCCCCAGATAGTAATTAGTTCAAACTGACAGATGTTGATCTGTAATCATGGGCTGTTTTGTCCTTGTTTACGTGCATACATTTATACAATTTGGGTAGGGTTGTCACTGGGCTCCAAACCATCTTTCACCAAATAATTCCTCATCTCTGCTCCTGTTGTTTAAAGTTGGCATTGCAAATTTGTAAAAAAAAATGTTGCTTTTGTTGCATTTCTTATATCTTAGATCAATGCAGAGATGGCACATTTTTCAATAATGCAACCGGTTTTATTCACTGTGCTTTAAATTGGCTACTCTGTGCTCTGAGTATGTGCCTGCACCATCCTGTCAAGTAGCACTTTCCATATATCTACACCTCCTGAGTGAAAAAAAAAACTTTCCCCAGATCTCCTGCAAACCACTTATTCCTTACCTTAACCTTATGCCCTCTGGACTTAAATACGTCTGTTACTGTGAAGAGATTCTCACAATCTGCTCTATCTATGACCCTCATAATTTTGGATACCTCAATCAGATCATCCCTCAGCCTCCTCTGCTCCCAGGAAAAGTAACACACCCTATCTAGTTTCTCCTCATAACTGAGAGTTTTCATCCCAGGCAAAATCCTGATGAATCTTCTCTGTACTCTCCAGAGTGCAATCATGTCCTTCCGACAGTGTGGTTTCTAGAACTGCACACAGTATTCCATCTGTGGCCTAACCAATGTTTTATAAAGTTGTAACAAGGTTGTCTTGCTCCTATATTCTATGGTCCAGCTAATGAAGGCAAGCACCCCCTTCACATATCTCACTCATTAGTAATCATATGCCAGTGAAACGATGCTATTTCCAGCTCATTATTTTCTTTCCTCACCTTTAATTTGATTTATTTTTCCTTAAAGACTATTGCTTCAGGTTTGAATATTGAACTATTCATCCTAAAGAAATCGGGCTGATATCCCATTATACCGATTCCGATAATATTAAAATATTATGCATGGAAACAGCACAATTATAATCGATAGTTCTCTGGTTTCAATAGCATTTGTGAAGTAATGATAGATAATAAAGTTTTTTTTAAAAAAAATAGGTGAAGAAAATGGTTTTCAAGGATCGTTGACACAATATCCATCACAGTTGAAAAAAAGGAGAGAAAGATCCATTGCTATCATGTGAAATAGGCCTTGTTGAAATTTTTGCCTTAACTCTTTTGTTCTGCCGGAAGTACAACTAATGTTTTTGGACAATGGATGATACAAGAATAGAATTTAAAGGCAGTGTAGGATCCCTTTGTGTGTGTGTATATTTGGTGACCCATTCAGTTGAAAAATTTTAGGTGCCTAAAGCAGTCTCTGCACTTATTCAAAGCAGATCAACAGTAGAAAGTGCAGAACAAAAATTGCATGCACTTGCGAACCGAAGGAATAGGGGAGAGAAGCTTTATTAATGACCCATAAAACAGTCGGTAGTACTCTCGTCTCTAGGTCAGAAGGTTTTGTGTTCAAGTCTTACCCCAGAGACTTCAGCACTAATCTGGGCTGACACTCCAGAGCAGTAGTGAAGAGTACGGTGCTGCCGGAGATGCTGTTTCTGAGATGAGATATTAAATTAACATCCCAATTGTCCCCTTGGGTGGAGATTAAAGATGCCACAGGACAACTTCAGTGAACAGTATGGAAATCATTTCCATATCCTGGCCAATAGTTATTCTTTAACCAACTAGAAATGTTTGTTCATTACCTTAGGGATGTTTGTGGGAGTATGCTGCAAAAAAATCGGTTACCTCAGTTGTTGTATTAAATCGGTGGCTAGCCTTCAAAAGTTAGTTGGCTGTGAAATGCTGTGGGATGTCCTGAATTAATGAAAGATGCTTAATAAATGAAAGTTTTTAATTTTCTTTTCTGAGTTGTTTAATATATGAGAGGTTTATTGAAATATTAATCTCATTTCTTTCTGAAGCCACTGACTGTTATATTTTCTGATCTGCTTTTGCTCTTCTGTTTCCCTCAGTTTTTTTATATATTTTTGTAGGCAATGATTCATTGCTGTACGCTCATGGAATCAAAGAATCCCGGCAGCAGAAAGAGACCACTTAGCCCAAACCTCTGAAGAACATCTCTACCCTATCCACATAAACCCGCATTTAGCATGGCCAATTCACCTAACCTGCACATCTTTGGACTTTGGGAGTAAACTTGTGCACCCAGAGGAAACCCGCACAGAGACAGGGAGAATGTGCAAACTGCACACTGTCACCCAGGCAGCAGTGCTAACCACAGTGCTACCATGCTGCCCATGTTGTTCCACAAGTACATATGAAACTTCACCAAGAAATTTATTTGGAATATTGCAACTGTCCCCACCTTCTCATGATACCCCCACACAAATACCCTTACTAAGGATTGATGGGACAAGAGGTTCAACGTTACTTTGTAGAAATTGGGGGTGGGAACTTTGGTCAATTTTTCTCTCCCTTTGAAGATGGAGTCAAGTTGTAACTTGCTAAGATAGATAAACATGGCACAAATTTAAGCTGTCTTGGTCCACGTGCCTAAGTATATTAATTCCTTTAAGCAGCAATTGAAATATTTCAAAAAGAGCTACAACAGGCTAGACTTTTGGTCCACATCCTGGTCCAGGTCACTATTATTCATTTATATATTTACTGTTGTAGAACACGTGCAGATGATAAAGCAGTTCAACTCTACTATGGTGCTGCTTTGAAATGCTTTTACTTATTGTATTATTGTATTTTGCAGCACGGTGCCTCAGTGGTTAGCACTGCTGCCTCACAGCCACGGGCCTGAGTTCGATTCCACACTCGGGTGACTGTCCGTGTAGAGTTTGCACATTCTCCCTATGTCTGTGTGAGTTTCCTCTGGGTGCTCCAGTTTCCTCCCACAGTCCAAAGATGTGCAGGCTAGGTGGATTGGCCATGCTAAATTGCCCATAGTGTTCAGGGATGTGTAGATTAGGGGAATTGGTCTGGGTGGGGTGCTCTGAAGGTCGGTCTGGAATCGTTGGGTCAAAGAGTTTGTGTCCACACTGTAAGGATTCTATGATGTATTTTGCATGTCTTCACAAACAGGCACAAACATTCCACAGACCACTTATATGCATCTTCTGTTAAGGTAAATTTCAATGAAGAGGCACCATAAGAGAACGATGAATGAAACATTTTCTAACTGCCTATGTTTGACAAACAGATTTGTTAAAAAGTATCAACACTAATTTGTGTTAATTGCTGTGGTTCTCCATTCAATTGTTCACAAGCGAGGGTGACACAGGCTACATTGCATTCTGGGAAAGTTAGAAATCAGAGCCAATCAGGTGAATCCATAATTGACAGGGATTAATGGACAAGTCTCATTAATACTGCTCTGTCCATTCCCCTGTCATCGAGATTCTGATTCAGGTTTTGATCCCTTATCATATTTTTCTTGCTTAATCCATGCCTCTGTGCATGAGACGAATCAGGAATCGCTCAAGCTTCTCTTGAAATAATTAAATTGAGTCAGTACTTAGGTTCACTAGGTGGCAGTTGACCCCTTTAGTTCCTAATTTGAAATGTGAAGAAGTCATTCCCAAACAAATAAAGACTTGAATTTGTATAGCACCTTTTGTCATATCCAGATACTTCAAAGTACTCTGCAGCCAATGAAATATTGTTTAAATCTAGTTGCAGTTGCAATGTGATAAATATGGCAGATAATCTGCAGTTCTCAGGTTCCCAAAAGAACAGAAATATGATAATGATCAGTTAATTTCTTTTTGAAAAATTGGTTAAGGGGTAGTTATTGGCCTGGACACTGGAAGAACTCCTCTGTTCTCCTTTCAAGTTGGATTTTTAAAATTATTTCACTGGATATGGTGATAGTTGGCTGGCCTGGCATTTATTGCTCATCCATTGCCCTTGAGAAGGTGGCAGTGAGCTGCCGTCTTGAAAAGCTGCGCTTGTGTGTTGTTGGTACATCCACAGTACTGTTAAGAAAGGAGTTGCAGCATTTTGACCAAATGACACTAAAGGAAAAGCAATTTACCTCCTGTTCAGGATGCTGGCTCTTCATTTGTGAGTTCTGACAAAAAAGGTAACACTTCTGACCGTGTAAATGCATCTTCAGGAATGCATTGGAACCACCAGCCTCAATTTATCATCCAATCTTTAAAGTGAGGCTTCTGGCCTAGCGATGACAGTATTACCAACTAAGTCAATGCTGACACTGAAGCTATATTCAATTCTCTCTAATATATTGCAATTCCTTTTTCTTGATGTTGTTACATGTACCTCTCTACATTCACCTTATTGATTCCCTTCATTCTTCAAGAACTGGGAAAACTCACAAATAGATTTTCATTTCTTAACATCCCTTAACTTCCTGGAGAAGAAGAAGGTGATTGGCTCTCATTTGAGACCAAGTACAGGCATGATGGGCGGAGTGGCTTCATTTTGCACTGTAACACTTCTGTGATTATGTTGAGTTCTCTTGAGTTTAGAAGAATCAAAGGGAGTTTCATAGAAAGCTATAAAATTCTAACAGAAATAGATGTAGTAAACATAGGAAGACTGTTCCTGATGAACGGGGAGTCCAGAACAAGAGTCACTGCTTAAAATATGGGGCAGGCCATTTAGAACTGAGATAAGGAGAAATTTCTTCACTCAGAGAGTGGCGAGGCTTTGGAATTATCTGTCACAGAAAGCAGCTCAGGTTAAAAGAATGCATGTTTTCAAGATGGAGTTAGTTATCATTCTCAAGCTAAAGGAGTCAAAGGGTAAGGGGAGAAAACAGGAACAGGGCACTGAGATGAATGATTTGCCTTCATCATAATGAAAGGTGGAATAGGCTCTAAGGGCCGAATGGCTTACTCCTATTTTCTATGTTCCTATGTTTGTGTTTGAATGATCTGAAAACAAGAAACATCTTTGTTGCTTCTACACTCTTTCATTGCAAGCAAATTTTAAAATGTATCTATTCATTCAAGGGATGTGGGCATTGATATAACATGAAAATTAAACAATGGTACGGAGCTGTTGTTGTTGTGGTACAGGAACTAGTTCATTTCTCTAGCACATCTAATTATTATTGTCAACCAGGGGCATCAGCAAACAAGCCTTGAGACAGAGTCACATAGTGAGATGTTAGGCCAAATGATCAAACGTTTTAACAACTAGGGAATGTTTCTGCTGCAATATTGATTCTTTTTGTCAGCTATGCGTTGCAGGAAGATCTTGGGATAGTCAATTTAAACCTTGGTCAAAGAGGTAGATTTTAAGGGGTGACATCAAACAGGTCATATTTTCCCAACAATCTGTAGAGGTCATTAATAAAATTATTTCTGGTTTGCCCTGAAAGTGAGCAGTTCTGTTAAATCTAACTCATTCTATATTTGATCAGATGTCAATAGAATTGTCAAAGGCTTTGGTACTTTGGCAAAAGTGTGTTGCTTCTTTTACCCTTTGCAGACCCACAAAATAATCAGCTACACTCCCAGTTGTATATAGAATTATACTAACTTGGTCAATTTCTGATTTGCTATCAAATTTGGGGGCAATCTCAGATCTTAAGAATTATGTTCTTAATTATGTCTTCACGTTGAACCATGTCTGAAATTAAATCTTTCCGGTTATATTACATCTGATGTCTCCTGATATGATTATTTAATTTCCATGCTTAAAGGCTTTTCACGTTTGCAGTATCATAGTGCTGTTGCTGTGCTGGAGAGTCTTCCTGCAAAACAGAGATATTTGCCTTTAATGAGGATTCCTACTTTCTGAGATTAAAGTGGAGGAATTGTACCTTTTCCAAGGTTCTTTGGATGAATCCCACTAATTATGGTCTTAATAACCTATTCCTGTTCCTTAACAGCTTTACTAAGTGAAACTGCTAACTGCAGCTTTAGTAACTGATTCACAAACTAATCACAATTTCAGTGAATACCTCCTGCTGTTTATGGCTATATAAGATGATTCCCATTCCTTTAATGGTATTTTTTTGTAGATTATACCCATCCTTATCATGGTTTAAGTAATGGATCGCTCAGCTTTTCTCTGACCTCCAAGTCTCCTTCCTTGTTGGACTGTTTTTTGCTTTATCTTCTGAAATGATCCTTTGCCACTTTAATTCTAGTTCTGCTGCAATCCCAGGTTTATGGCCTAGTTTTAAATTGCTTTTGTGGCTCTTGATTTCCTTTACTGTTGCTGTGACTTACACTCATTACAGCGGCAATGCTCAATATGAACTGTACACAGTTACCTTGCTTCATATTTTCCTGACCTGTAAATTTGAGGCACTATTTGAAAGTTTTCCCTTGCCTACAAGGGACTTCAATTTTGCTCACAAAACATTTGATATCCATTCTCTCACTGAGTAAACCCCTGGCTTGTGATTGCTCTTCCACATCATCAGCATTTGATGCAGTCCGTTATCAGTTACCACCTTGAAGTAACTAATACTCCAGCACCAGGGAGTTCTGAGCACACTCCTGCTGCTTTTCTCCTCTTACCAAGTCTTAAGTATGTTGACCTTTAACTGTAAATTCTTCCTTCTTGAATGCTGTCATGACCTTCTCTTCTGGACTGTTGTTCAATGTTCGGCTCTTCCTACTGCTGACTGATTGCATGCATAGCCTTCTTAAATCACTGCCTGAGGACATCTTCAGATTGCCACTGCAACCAACATGTAGGAGGCAGGAAGCTAAATGAAGTATGCACCACTTGCCACCATGTTGTATGAGAAATCCATTCCTCTACACACCATGATATCAGAGCCCTCTCTATTATTGCTTGATTGTAATGTAGATTTGCTGTCGCCATTCTTGTTTAGGTTGGGATTCAAAGACTCTGCTTGATCTAATCTGGTATAGGAAACTGTTTGGTAGTCTCATGAAAGCCAGGGTGGGGGTCTTACCTTAAACAAGATGTTGTTTAACATAAGATAGCAACTGGTACACAAAACTAATGCAAATTTGTGACAGAGACTGGAAAGAAAGTGTCTTACTCTTTGAGATCCATTGAAGGACCGTCAGATTGGAACTGAGCAATTACTAAACAGTTTGAAACCAATATTGTGTATTTGTTTGTCATAGGATTTTGAAAATGCTGCATTCTGTAGATTGGAAACAAAGTGCAACTATAAAATAAAAATAGTACATTTTACTTTTGATATTGAGGAACACTTCACAACACAGCGGCACAAAAACAAAATGTTTGAGAATTGGCCACAAGCAAATGAATGTATTGCATAATTTTTTTTTCTGATGAAAGTTCATTGATATGAAATGTTTTACTCTGATTTCTCTCCCTACCAATACTGACTAATTTGGAGAGCATTGTCCATCACATTGTCGATCTTTATTTCAAATTTACAGCATTTACATTTACTTCAGTCTCAGTGTCAGACATTTTCACTATTTCCCTATTTCCCACAAATTATTTTAAACATTGCAGGGTAGTTGTAATAACTCAGGAAGCTCACCTGGAAGGGAATAACATTTACTGTAGTACACCAGAACAGAGCCACTATATACAGGCTAGTCTCAGACCAGGACAGAGAGTTCAGCATCCTGGCCCACTTTATTTTATTTATTTTTTAAATCAGCCTGTAAAGACTTGTTATGACATACTTCTGGAACAGGGGTCACTTAAGTGCAGGGTTCCTGGCTATGAGGTGGGGACACTACCACTGCACCTCATGAGTCCTGCAAATGGGTCTGCTTTTTTGTTAATCTTTGTATTCAGAAGTTTCTCTCCATCAATAAACCAATGTGACATTTTTGCTTTTATTTTTAACTATTAACTGCCACTAGTAATCACCCAGGTAGCCAATTTGATATCTACATGCAAGGCCCATTAAGGACAATATAAACCATCAAACATGAGAGAGACGTAAGGAGAGTGGGAAAGGGTTAAATCAAAATGGATTTGGATTGGGTCTGCTTTACTTTTTTTAGATATCCAGAAGTGCTCTTGCTCAGCAATAAACATTTTGTTTCCTCCATCAGAAATTACTGTGTTTGTTTTGTTCTTTTGTATAGTCAATTAGATATTTACATCCAAAGCCCATTAAGGGTAATGCAAACCATCAAAAGTGAGTGAGATTGAGGAAGAACGAGTTAAATCTGAATGGAGGTGGAAAGGGAGGATCTGCTTTATATTTTTCCTAATTAACCTGTTCAGAGGTGTTATTATCCACCGCTGGAGGAGGTGGGACTTGAATCCAGGCATCCTGGCTCAGAGGTAGGGATACTACCACTGCTCAACAGATGCCACAAGGTCTGGTTTTATTTGCTTAGAATGTAATTATTGATTTTCTTGTACTTGCAGTAAAAATATTCCTTGACAAATTGAAGTGGCATTACTCGGTGTAGATTTTACAAATACTGCTGAGTGTAGCTTAATCATGCAAAGAGCATTTTAGTGTCTATCCCTGATTTTGTTTTACTCCTGTCACCCAATTTAAAGTAACCGACAATATGAAAGGATGCAGAACCATTTGTGAATTCCATTGGAGCTGTCAATTAGTAAGTAAAACATTTATTGATACATAATCACTTTTAAAATGAGTATATTAGAGTTCCAACCATAAAATAAAACACATAATTTTAAAGCCCCATCGATGGCCCAGAAACTAATGCAATTAGCTGCAACTGATTATGGTAATTAATTCAATCCAGTGGCATGAATGTTTTTGCAGACAGGACACATAAAGCTTTTTAAATTAGTACAGCAGATCATGGAAACCCAAAATATGCTGGCTGTACCTGAAACTCTCTAACCTTTTACATTTGTTTGATTGAAAATCATGCAACTAAACAAAATCTTTATCCTCACTATTTTGACATATCAGGTTACATCTAATGCAGGAAAATAAAGCAAGCATCAATGAAACATTATGGAATGAAATCTGCAAGCACGTTGACAACCCAATCTGTTCCGATTCTAAACTACAATGCAGCTTTGGTCAATTTAATCCATATCTATGTATAAAATTCCAACTCTCTCTGTCGTTGTCCTTCACCCCTCCCTTCTATATGCTACACCACTAATTACACACAAATCACAATGAATATATTTCCAATAGTTAGAACAATGTTTGGATTACTTCTAACTATTCTAATACAAATATAGCAGTTAGTTATGTTAAACCTACTGAGGGTAAACAGTGAAAATTGGCTCATGAGTTATTAAGCAGTTTTGTCTGTAGTTTTAACATTTACTCAGCACATGAGGGTCATTTATTACACAGGAGACTCAACATATTTGATGTATATCACTTTGATAAAACAGAACAATTGTGTTATTGAGCAGATATTGGAATCACTAAAAGATGATGAAAACAAATTATGTATATCTGAGAGAAGCTCTAATAAACGTTATTCAACTGTAGGGAATCATTTCTGTTAAATGCCTACACTATCTTGTGCAAATCAAACTCCAGAAAGATTGTTTCATAAACAACCAGGATTTCTGTATGCTGATTTCCTGTGTTAGGAGCACTGTATCCCATTACAAAGCTGTCTGATGTTATTAACAATGTATCTGAGCCAATTAACCAGCAAGTGGGACAAGTTATTACAAAACAAAGCTGAATTCCAATTTCTCCACCAACGCACAGCAACAGATGGCTTCCCCAGAACACAATGGGGTAAATGCCAAACTTACTCAAATTGGCTTAAACGGAATAAATTATTCATCAATTGCAAAAAAGATTTTCATTTACATAGTGTCTTTCATGACTTCTGGCGATCCCAAAGTACTGTGCAGTCAATGTAATCACTATTTTAATATGGGAAACAAAGCAGGCAAATTCCACACCATAACAGTAATGTAAAAATGACCGGATAATCTCTTTCTTTATAATGATTGGAGGATAAATATTGGCTCGGACAATGAGAAGAATGCCCTTACTTTTTTTGAAATAGTGCAATGAAGTTTTTTTTATGCCCAACAAAGAATAGGTATGGCCTCAGCTTAATGTCTCATCCAACAAATACCACCTATAATAGTGCAGCCCTCTCTCTAACCCACGTTGCAGGATCAACGCTGATTTTGTGTTTAGGTCTCTGGGTGATATTTGGACCATTACTTTCTACGTCAGAGTTAAAGTTGCTGATGATTGGGCCACAAGAAAGATGTCATCTCTTGTAGATATTTTTAAACAAGCTGTTCATGCATATTAACTATGTTGTAGTCTGGGTCTTTAGGTTAGACCAAATCGTGCTTTCCAAGGGAGTGCTCAGTATGTGAATTGTAACCAGAAGAAAAAAAGAAAATCCACCAGTGGAGCAGGTGGGACTTAAATCCAGGCCTTATAGCCCAGAGGTATGGAGACTACCCACTGCACAACGATAAAAAAAATCTTCTGTTGTATATCGGGGAACAAATATCACATGGTAATGTTGGAAATACATCATTCATCATAATACATTGCTAAAAAAATTTGTACAATTGAAAATCTTTGTTCCATTGTTCCCTTTAATAATTAAACTTGATGATGGAAGCAGCTTTTTAGGAATAATATGAATTGTTGGTAAGATGTGAATGGGAAAACATTTCAAAATTCGAGTCAGCCAAAAGGCTGCACACGTAATTAAATTAAAAGTCTGTAGTGAAACTAAAGTTTTGCAAATAGAAATAAAGAATGGCTAATTCCAAACAATATTGATGCCTCTAGGTATGTACATTACCAAATAATTTAGAGATAAAATCTTTTAAGCAAAAGAACATGAACA
This sequence comes from Rhincodon typus, assembly GCF_021869965.1. Taxonomy (NCBI): domain Eukaryota; kingdom Metazoa; phylum Chordata; class Chondrichthyes; order Orectolobiformes; family Rhincodontidae; genus Rhincodon; species Rhincodon typus. The sequence continues at coordinate 89,376,760 of NC_063337.1, read as the reverse complement.
ATTAAAACTAGAAGCAGATGAAATGGTCTCAGAGACAGTCTAGTTTGGATATGGATATTCCATCCTCACAGGAGAAATTTTTATTCCTGAGTTGAATAACTTGGCTGACACCTAATTGGAAGGTAAACAGACTCGTTCTCCCCTTATATGGAGGTGCCGGTCTCTCCTCTTATGTGAGAGCAAAAGACAAATGTCCAGACCTGAAACATCAGCTTTCCTGCTCCTCTGATGCTGCTTGGACTGTTGTGTTCGTCCAGCTCTACATCTTGTTATCTCTTATTATGCTGCCTCTGCAGGAATGGCAGAAAACACTCTGGGCATTCGTGCTAGTCTTTAACCAGTGCCAGCCATTGTGTCATTCCATTTCATTCTTGCAATCTAACTCCGTACCATTTACATAACTAACTTAAGGCCAAAATCCAGGTTGACCTAGGGTAGGGATGGTGCAAAACAAACAGGATTAATCTAGTTGCTGCTTTAGAATAGAGATTCAAATCTCCATGACTTATCTTTTAAAAGAAGGATGATTTACAAAATATAAACATTCCCTGAATGAATGTGTTACATCCTGAATTTCTATAGAATTCTTCACAGATTTCTCCAGATTGTTTTACAGATATTTAAGTGCTTTAAAAGTCTAGTCAATATTGTAATGGAGGTTACATGACAGCCAATTTGCACTTGTAGAATTAGCTGTGACTAAATGGATAGCATTCTCGAGGCAGAAGGTTGTGTGTTCAAATCCCACTCCCTGAAATAGACAATAAAGTCTCAGCTGAAGCTTCGAGCCATGCTGAAGATATCTTCTTCTGACTTTCAGGTGAGACCTTAAACAAGGGCCTTGTCTCTTCTCTCTGGTGAATGTACAAAATCATGTTGCGTTATTTTAAAGAAGACCGTGTTGTCGGCTGTGGCCTGGCCAATGTTCATATCCTTCCACCAACATCACAGAAACAGAATATCTGTATGTTACATTTTCATTTGTGGAAGTTGACTGTGGACAAAGTCATCTAAAAGGTAGCACAGCCATGCAGCATTCCCTTCGTTGTGTACTTTTGTATTGGCTAGAAACTGCTTTAGGACATCTTGTGGTTGTGTAAATGCAAGTGTTTATTTTACAACAAGCTCCCATAAACAGCAATGAGAAAATGCCTAGATCATCTGTTATATTTTTGGCATCACAAAAGTATCAAAACATTGAATTTAACTCACACTAAGTTGCAGACTGTCTTTTTTGGGTTTTCAATAATTGAGATTGCATCCCCAATTTACAAGGAAGAGCTCAGTAAATGAAACTTTGACTGGGTCAAATGGAAACAAACCTGTTTGTACTTGACCAGCTTCTGTTGCATAAAACTTGAATTGAAAAGTCTGTTCCAAGTAGAGTGGAGCAGCCTCTGTCTAATCCTCAATCAGAAATTCTCACAGTGCAGAAACTGCAAAGACAGATGTCTCTATCCCATTTTATCTTTTATACACATATTGACCTCAGGAAGCAATGCACTATGGTCCTAATATAAAGGAAAATCATCCCCATTACTTAACTGAAACTTCAAAATTCTATGGGATGACTTGAATATTGTAATGAATAAACTGTTAATAGATTGGTTTTACATTTTGATTTCGAAGTGAGGACGTTAAAGTAAATATTGAAAATTTCAACTTCACAGATTTTAAATGCAAGAAGTAGGCTGCTTCTAATCAATCCTGGGAAGTAAAAAGGGCTTCCTTTAATCCTGTGATAAGACTAAGCCACTGTTTTAAATTGCTTGAGCCCTGTTCAATCAAACGGCAGACATTCCCAGATTTTGAAAGAGATTGTTTGTTGACCGGTTGAGTACCTACTGTTACAATCATCTGTAAACACATTTTTTCTTTCAGTACGGAAGACTGCAAACAACAAAACATGTTATCCTGTAAAATGAACAAATTCCAGTGCATCTAAATCCATGCACTGCATTTTGTACGTCAGCAGCATCTTTATATTGTGAAAGTGAGTAGGAACAATTATTTTTTACACAGTGACCTATTTGATATGAAATGCCCTATTCGAAATGAAACCTATATAACTGTTAAAACAACATTAGGTATATAATCAATCAAAAAATGAATTTAGAAATCCATTGACAAATTACAGGACTATTGATTGAGTTAGAAATTTTGCACTGGGAATTATACCTGACACAAAGGAAGTTGGTTGTTGGAGATCAGCCATCTCATCTCCAGGACATCCCTACAAGAGTTCCTTAGGTTAGCATCCTTAGCTTAACCATCTTCAGCATCTTCATCAATGATCTTCCTTCCATCCTAAGTTCAGAAGTGGGGATGTTTGCTGATGATTTCAAATGTTCATCATCATTTGCAAATTTCAGATACTGAAGCAGTTCATGTCTAAATACTGCAAGAACCAAACAGTATCCAAGTTTGGGCTGGTAAGCGCCAAATAACATTCATGCCACACAGGTACCAGGCAATGATTATCTTCAACAGGAGAGGTTCTAACATTTGCACCTTAACTTTCAATTGCATTACCACACTGGAAGCCCTATTAGCAACATCTTGGGGGCTACCATTGACCAGAAACTGAACTGGACTAGCTATATAAATACTGTGGCCACAAGAGCAGGTCAGGGCAGGAATCCAACAGCAAGTAACTCACCTCCTGACTTCTCAAAATCTGTCCACCATCTACAAGGCTCAAGTCACAAGCATGATGGAATACTGTTCGTTTCCTGGGAAGAGTGCAATTCTAACAATTCTCTAGAAGTTTGACATCATCCAGATAAAAAGCAGTCTTCTTGATTGGTACCATATCCACAAAGATATACTCTCTCCACCACACACGGCCAATAGCTGCAAGGTGTGCAGAAACTCACCACGACTCCTTTGACAGTACATTCGAAACACATGACCACTACTAGGTGATGGGAGAGATACTAAATTAATATTTTGCATCAGTTGTTACAGTGGAAAATGAAATGGATGCTAGAGACTTGGGGAAATAAATATTGATGTTTAAATTACAGAAGGAGATGTGCTAGAGGTCGTAGAAAACATAAAGGTTGATAAATCTCTGGCACCTGATCAAGTTTATCCCAGGATGTTGTGGGAAGCTAGGGAAGAAATTGCAGGGCCCCGAGTAGAAATATTTGCATCATCTATAACCATGGGTGAGGTGCTGGAGGATTGGAGGGTAGCTATTGTTGTGCCTTTATTTAAGAAAGGCCTCGGAGCTGTAAATCTGTGAGCCTGACATGGATGGGTGATTCTGAAAGATAGGATTTATATGCATTTGGAGAGGCAAGGACTGATTAGGGATAGTCAGCATGGTTTTGTGTGAGGGAAATTATGTCTCGCAAACTTGATTAACATTTTTGAGGAAGTAACCAAAAAGATTAATGAAGGCAGAGTGGTAGACGTTTATATGGACTTCAGTAAAGCCGTTGACAAAGTTTCACTTGGTAGACTAATTAGTAAAGTCAGATAATATGGAATTCAGGGTGAACTTGCCAATTGAATACAAACTTGGCTTTATGGCAGGAAATAGAAGGTGATGGTGGGAGGTTGCTTTTCGGATTGGAGGCCTGTGACCAGCGATGCTCCACAGGGATCGGTATTGGGTCCACTTTTGTTTGTCATTTATATAAAAGATTTGGATGAGAATATAGGTGGTGAGATTGGTAAGTTTGTGGAAAAATACCAAAACTGGTGGCATAGTGGACAGTGAAGACTTGCTTATCTAAGATTACAAAGAGATCTTGATCAATTTGGTCAATGGGCTGAGGAGTCGCATTTGGAGTTTAATTTGGATAAAGTGTGAGGTATTGCATTTTGGTAAAACAAACAAGGGCAGCACTTATACAATTAAAAGTACAGCCCTGCATAATGTTGTAGAACAGAGTCCTCAAGGTTCAGGTATTTGATTATTTGAAATTTGCATCATAGGTAGACAGAGTGGTTAAGAAAGGCCAACTGTTGATATCTACTTCCATGAATGAATGAATAAAAAAAGGAACAGGGTGGAAGTGGCCCATGTGCACTGCAATTATTACCATAGATTGGTTACTGTAGGACGGAATATGATAGGGATCTGAATGATGCGGGCTATGGTGAGAAATATGGCAGAATCACGCAAGACTTATCTCGACATCAGAACAAATCACTTGTTTTTTTTAACAACGCTGTGGGCATTGAGGTAAGATTTGCTCTAGGCAGCAGTGTGTTGCCTATTAGGGGAGATAATTGCTTGTTAACAAACTTGTCACCTACACATCTCATCTCGTTAATATACAGCTTTCTATTATACCATCCACCGTAAGTAAACTGGATGCTGAGAATTCTCAACATGGTAGTCAGAGTGGATACCTGGCAATTTCAGCTTGTTGCTTGCTCCAAAGGATTTTCATGTTGAACATCAAAAAACAACATCTCAGGGCTTGCTTCATGAGCACAGGCCTTATACATACAATGTCCTTTAGTGTCTAACATATGTCAGTGTCTGAGAACTCTACAGTATGCTTCTGCACCTCAGTACGCCACCTCAAGGCAGAAAGCTAATCATCATTGTAACGTTGCCGCAAGCTGATGGAATGCACCAAGCTGCATTTCCAAGCTGAAAACAAAAAAGGCTGGGGGTCACAATGGGTGTGATTGTGAGTTTTAGGTTACTCATGGATAGGAATAACAGCAGTCCTCAGGTGAAGGTGTCAAATTGGGGAAGGCGAACCACAACAATGTTAGGCAGGAATTGGAAAATGTTGATTGGTGGCAGCTGTTTGAGGGTAAGTCCACATTGGACCTGTGGAAGTATTTCAAATGACAGTTGATAAGAGTTCAGCAGTGGCACGTTCCTGTGAGAATGAAGGATAGGTATGGTAAGTTACGTGAACCTTGGATGACCAGGGCTTTTATAACCTTGGTCAAAAAGATAAAGGAAGCATAAGTAAGGTCTAGGAGGATGGGAACAGAAAAGCCCTTGACGTATATAAGGAAAGTAGGAAAGAACTTACGCAAGGAATTAGAAGGGCTAAAAGAGGTCATTAAAAATCATTAGCAAACAGGATTAAGGAGAATCCCAAGGCTTCTTATACATATATAAAAAGCAAGAGAGTAGCCAGGGAAAGGGTTGGCCCACTCAAGGACGAAGGAAAGAATGTATGTGTGGAGGCAGAAGAGGTAGCTGAGGTCTTAACTAAAAACTTTGTATCAGTATTCAGCAAAGAGGATGAATTGGTGGAGGATGCTCTCAGGGAAGGGAGTGTTGAATTTCTAAGCTAAGTCACTGTTAAAAAGGAAGAGGTGCTGTGCATCTTAAAATGTATTAAGATAGATAAGTCTCTGGGTCCTGATGAGATCTATCCCTGAATATTAAGGGAGGCAAGAGAACAAATAGCTGGAGCATTGACAGACATCATTGGCCACAGGTGAGGTTCCAGAGAACTGGAGAGCAGCTAATTTTGTCCCATTGTTTAAAAAGGGTAACAGGGATAATCCAGGAAATTATAAGCTTGTGAGCCTCATGTCAGGTAGTGAAATTTTTGGAAAAGATTCTCAGGGTCAAGATCTATAAACATTTAGAAGCAAATGGACTAATTAGCGATAAACAGCACGGTTTTGTGTGGAGAAGGTCGTGCCTCACTAACTTGATTGAGTTCTTTGAGGAGGTGACAAAGATGATTGATGAGGGAAAAGCAGTTGATGTTATCTACATGGACTTAAGTAAAGCCTTTGATAAGGTCCCTCATGGCAGACCGGTACAAAAGGTAAAGTTACATGGTATCGGGGTGAGCTGGCAAGATGAGTACAGAAGTGGCTTAGTCATAGGAGACAGAGGATAGCAGTGGAAGGATGCTTTTCAGAATGGAGGGCTGTGACTAGTGGTGTTCCACAGGGATCAGTGCTGGATCCTCTGCTGTTCGTGATCTCCATAAATGATTTGGAGGAAAACATAGCTGGTCTAATTAGTAAGATTATGGATGATACAAAGATTGGTGGAGTTGCGGACAGTGAGCAGGATTGTCAGAGGATACAGCAGGATATAGATCAGTTGGAGGCATGGGCAGAAAAATGGCAGATGGAGTTTAATCTGGCCAAATGTGAGGTGATGCATTTTGGAAGGTCAAGAACAGGTGGAAATTATACAGTGAATGACAGAACCCTTATGAGTATTGATATGCAGAGGGATCTGGGTGTGCAGGTCCACAGATCACTGAAGGTGACAGCACAGGTAGATAAGGTAGTAAAAAAAGACCTATGGCATGCTTGCCTTCATTGGAAAGGGCATTGAGTATAAGGATAGACAAGTTACGTTGCAGCCTTATAAAACTTGGAATATTGCATACAGCTCTGGTCAACACACCACCAGAAGATTTGGATGCTTTGGAGAGGGTACAGAAAGGGTTTACCAGGTTTATGCTTTGAGTCTAGATGACTCTTCATCAGAGCTGGCATGAAGTGAATCTCCAATGAGGTGTCACTTAGACTGGAAACTTTAGCTTGCCTTCTCTCCATGGATGCTGCCTGATCTGCTGTGATTGCCAGCATTTTTTGTTTTTGGTACAGACTCCAGCATCTGCAATAATGTGCTCCTGAATTTCCAAGCTGTTCATTTGTGTCTTAGCAGTCACCTGGATGTTCACAGCATCTCCACCTTGCATTGCCTTGCCTTTTGGTGCCTTTCCATTTGGCTAGAGATATTAGAATTGCTGTCTTACAGGTTCTGAGGAAGGGTCACTGGATCCGAAACGATAACTCTTGTTTTTTCTTCACAGATGCTGCCAGACCTGCTGAGCTTTTTCAGCAACTTCTGTTTTTGTTACTGTCTGACAAATTTAGCACAGACACGTGGCCAGGAAACCTGGCAACATTGTTAGCAGGCCTCAGCCAATTCAATGCAGATAGCCTTCTATTAGGGAATCTCAGCACAGGAAGCCAAAAGCAGCCTCTGGTATCAGTTCAGGGGCTTAGGCACAGTCAATCAGCCTCTGCGGGTGCTCAGAATCAGGATGTTACCCATATAAGGAGTGAAGAGCTGAATGGTAGGCAGCACACCACCTGTTTTGACTCTTTCTTTGTGGGCTGTGAAAAAATGACCTCAGCACAAGGGATATCTGTTTATTTCGGGATATCCCAGCAGTTGTGAATTGTTCCGGGTATGGCTAACGGTAGAATGGGGTAGAAACAGATGAAAGGGGTACTGTAGGAATGGTGCAGATAGCTAATGAGACATGACTTGTAAGATGCAGCACGGAAAACTTGACACATAACCAAAACAAAAATGTAAGATTCAGCCCCAGGACTTCAGACAGCTCTTTAAACTTGATGTCATCGATTCACAAAGGATGGTATTGTGTATCTTTTCTTTCTATATATTTTACATATCTCATATCTCAATGCAGAAATAACCGTGGCTTAATGTGTAATAGATTTAGTTAAAGTGCTTTAAAATATTTCTGCAATCACAAAATGTCTGTTCTCATGCATATCCCAGCTCGCCTTCTTGTAGATCCTATTTTTTACGCAAGCTTTTGAGTCAATGTGTTGCCTTAGCCAATCAATCCCTATGAGCATAGATCAGTTTCCAAATTCACATAATTGAACAAAGAGCAATTGAGTATGGCACATATAGCAATGCAACATCAGGCAGCACATATTCTGCCATGCAGATTGCTACAAAATGTTAGCAAATCTTAAAGATCTTCATCCAAAAGCAAAATTCTCCGGATGCAGGAAAACTTCAATAAAAACTTTAACAATAAGAAAAAGCTGGAAGTATTCAGCATCTCAGTTGATGTCTGCGCAGACAGAGAGATCGAGTTGATTACTGACTACAATGGTTGAAGTTGAGATTTAACCCATGCTAAAACAAGTACAGATGCAGAGAAAGGAATTCATAGCACTCTGAAAATCTAGATTGTTGAGAAAAAAATCCATAAATTCAATTTCCTACAGCATATATGGAATACTTAAAGTGTTCACATTTGGAATGGCTTCATTTTTAAGGATGATAGCCAACAAATATTGCCGTTGCTTCTGAGTTACAGCATTTTAACCTTAATCCAATAATTAAAATAACTTGTACTTTAGGCTGAATGAAGTCAAACCTAAATTTCAACTTAAGGCATTTCCGAAATGTTAACGGAAGATAAGGAAGTATGAATAGCAGTTCAATCAATTATTTTTTTCTCTATTGAAGATCTATGAATGGCATAAGCTGATAATAGAGAGCTCTTGGGAACACAGAACAGTGGCATGATCAATTTTGTGAAGCTTTCTGAGATTTTATTCACTTTGCTATCTATCACTTGAATGAGTGTTCAGTGTTCTTTTGCCAGATAACTCCATGAATGAATGTTCAATTAAATTCATAAATCTAATCCTTGCCGATATCTAATATAATCCTTGCAGCAATATTCAAAAATGTAAGCTGCCAATCTCCTATCTATTTTCTTACGTGATTACATTCAAACAAAGGAATTTTAGAAATAGTTCGAATATGCACAAAAAGCAGATGTTAGTAAAGAAAGAATTGCATTTTTATAGTGACTTTCATAACTCTAAGCCATCCAAATGTGTTCTTTCTTTAGCCAATGGAGGAGCTTCGACCTATAGCCACTGTTTTAATTTAGGAAAAATGGCATCCACAAATTTGCACACAGCAAACTCTCACAAACAATATTGACTGGATGTTACATTTCTGTCGTATTGATTGCAGGACAAGGCACAAGTTGCAACATCCCTGTTCTTCTTCAAAATAGGGCAAAAGTGATCTTTTACATTTACCTGATAAAGAAGACACGGCCTTAGTTTAACATCATGCCCAAAAGGCAAAAGATATGTGGATATAATACAAAAAAGCTTACATATTTCATTGTTATAAACTGAAATAAGATATTAAATGATTATAATCTGAATTGTAAACATAAGAAAACTTTAAATTTGTGTCCTAATAAGTAGAGGTGACCATCACCTCTGGATCAATAACTTAGCTTCAGGAAATCAGTGCAAAACTCTGTTGGTGGTGTGATTTTCAAGCTGAGTAATCAAAAAGGTGTGTAGTTTAGAAAACATATGACAGGGAAAGACTGGCTGCTTCACCTCTCTTGCCACATAAATTCATAATACTCTTAGCATCATTTTTCTTAAAAGTATCTCAACTGTATAAGCTGATGAGGCAGACTATTAAAAAAGATGATAAAAATGCAAGGTCAATTCGGAGTGAAGTAATACATTACTTTTTAACTTCTTGCATGTTAGTTTGGAGACCACATTAACATTGATTTATATTACTTAAACATCTCATTGAGTTTTTGCATGCTGCGATTTCTGCTTTAACTAGGTCCTGGTCCCACTTTCCAATGAAACCACACTCACTGTGGGAGAAACTCGTATGTTCTAAGGAAAGCAACTCTAGACTAACCAATATTGGATTTTCTTTCATCAGAGCTAGAATTTTCAAACCATGACAATGTTCTTGTAAATTTCCTCTGGACGCTCTCGAGTAAATATGTCCTTCCTATGACATGACAACAAGAACGATGCACAAAACTCCAGCCATGACTGAACCAGTGTTTTATATCATTCTAGCTTTATGTGCCTCGTTAAATGAAAGAATTTACCCCATGTACCTGCTTTACCAGCTTCAGTGCTGTCCAGCTACATTCAGAAGTCTGTGGACATGCAGTCAAGGTCTCATACTTTCTCTACACCTCTCAAGGCTCTTTTATTCATTATGTATTCCCTTGCCTTTCTTGCCCTCCGCCCAAATGCACAATATCACACTTCACTGGGTTGAAATCTATTTCCCACTTTTCGACCCATTCAATTGATAATTTCCTACAGTTGACAGCCACTATCTGGGCAATATTTGTGTTGTCTGTAAATTCTCCAGTTGTGCCACCCCACATTATGAATTAAACAAAACATTGAAAGGGGGGAAATGGTAAGCAATGGGGAAAGGTAATTAAATAGAACATTAAATGGATAAATTTTACAAATGTTGGCACAGACATAATGGACTGGATGTCCTTCTTTGGTGACATTTGATTCTATAATTCCAAGTGCAGATATTTTGCAGGGAAATGTGAAGTAATATATTTTGGTAGGAAGAATAAAAAAACACCGTAAGACAAAAGATACAGTCTAAAAGGTGTACAGGGGTAGAGGGGCCTTTGAGTGCATGTGCACAAATCATTGAAGGTGCCTGGGTAAGTCGAGAAGGTGGTTAATAACTCAGATGGGATCTTATGATTTAGAAGCAAAAAGTACACAAAGAGTTTGCGGGAAACCTTAATAAAACATTGGCATTGCCTTAATTGGAGTATTGTGTCCAGTTCTGTTACCAGATTTTAGGAAGGATGTAAACCTATTACAGAGGGTAAAGCAAAGGTTTACAAAATAGGCAGACTGGAGAACAGGAGCTGTTCTCATTTGAGAAGGGAAGGTTGAGAGGACAGAATGAATGGGGAGAAATTATCCCTTTCAGTGTAAAAATTCAGTCAGTAAGCCATAGAGTCATACAGCACAGAAATAGACTCTTTGGTCTAACCAGTCCATGCCGACAATAATCCCCAAACTAAACTAGTCTGACCTATCTGCTCCTGGCCCATATCCGTCCAAACCTTTCCTATTCATGTACTTATCTAAATGTCTTTTAAATGTTTTAACTGTACCCACATCCACCACTTCGCCTGGAAGTTCATTCCACACATGAACTACCCTCTTGGAAAAAGTTTGCCTCTTTTGTCTTTTTTAAATCTCTCTCCCCTCACCTTAAAAATGTGCCCCCGGTCTTTAAATCCCCTATTGTAGGGAAAGAGAACTACCATTAATTCTGTCTACAACCCGAATTATTTTATAAACTTCAATAAGGTTGCCTCTCAACCTCCTACGCTCCAGTGAAAAAAAGTTCCAACCTATCTAGCCTTTCTTTATAACTCAAACCTTCCATATCCAGCAACATTCTGGTAAATCTCTTCTGAACCCTCACCAGCTTAATAATATCCTACGTCGAAGTGTTGTGACTGTAAAAGACACATATACACAAGTTAGTTGTCAGTTTCAAAATAAAAGGCGATAGTAGTTGCATTAATGCTCATTCAAAGTTCGTTGTTAACAATGAGATTAAAATGGTCAGTGCAGTTCTCTTCTCAGTTAGGCTCCATTGTCCAAAGTGATGGAGTTGAATGGCTTGGTCCTCACCCACCGGAGTAATTAGAAGGCTGTGCAGCAAGGTGGCCCATCTGCTCCAGGCCAACTGCATCCTTTTCTTTCTCCGTTTTCATCACTTTTTTTTCTTTTTTCTTTTCTTCATCATCTGACATCGTGGGAAAGCCAGACTGCTGTGGTGCGACATCAGTTGCAGCTGTGACAGTGCCTGGAGTAAGGACTTATGACTGCAGTAGGCCTGGAGTGTGGTCTCAGTGACTTGGTGGGTCTTTGACTGCAGTGGTTATGGTACCTGGACCAGGGATTCCTGTCTGTGGTGGCATCACTCTGCATTACAAACTAATCAAACTGAACTAACCAACCCCCTGACTAGCCACAAACTCATATGTATTAAGTGACGTTCTTTTCCATTCTCGTGAAAAGAACCCAAACCTGTTCAATCCCTCCTGATAATCTTTTCCATTTTCTTTGATTAACACTGTACTGATGATACTTTTGTACATTTTAGAAGGAACAAGAGCACAGGACCTACTTGAGGTAGGTCATTAGTTTGGGAACATTGCAATGAGTGAAATGTTCTTTTCTTAATTTTATTATTTCAACATTTCCTTTTTTTATTCTTGTTTGTCTTGCCTGAATTAAGTTTTGTCTTTGAAACGAATGATCTTTTGTGAAGGAGAACCGGGGAGAAGTTATTTCTTTACCATCACGGTAACATCATTCATACATTAAGCAGATGCAATAATCTGTCATATTACAATCATCACCAGTCTTTCAATATCAGTTGGCTGTGTTTCAACTATCAGATTTTGCATCTACTTCTTTTCCTAACAGTACTGACATTTTATTTTGACTACAAATATCAACTGTACATTTAGTTTGCATTGTAATCGCATTTGTAGTTGCTGTAGTTTCAGGAAAAGCTGCATTATCTATTTTTCATCAGCTGTGATGGATTGTGTGGCAACGTGATGAATAATCTTGTATACGCTTAAAATCAGCCATATGATTGATGCCTTGTCTCATCAGTACTTTGAATTTTTCTATGTATTAAAAAAAAGTTGAATCTATGACAAAAGTAATCAGTTGGATACAATTGAGTTATGTAAAAGTAAGTCACAGCTGCACAGAATGTTAGTTATGAAACATTCTGGCTATTCTGCACATTCTACTCACCATAAATTTAAGATTATCCAAAACTTAGTTGCCCATGCTTTAAGTTACAAAATGACATGTTCTTCTATCATCTCTGAGTTTATTGCCTTATGTTGGCTTCCAGCCAAGCAATTTGTTTACTTCTCATCCTTATCCTCATGCTTATTTCCAAATTTTTTCAGGGCCTTTCCTCTCCCCAGCTCTGCAAGCTCCTCCAATCCTACAATCCACCAAGCTATGTGTGCTTCTCTCATCTCTTCCTATTGTGCATTCTCAATTATGACTGTTTCACCGTTGCTGACCGTAATCTCAGCTATGAAGATGCTAAAATCTTTAGTCCTCTCCCTACTCCTCTCCACCTCTCTATCCTGTTTCTTTTTCAAATTTAAGACAATGGCGTAGCTGCAAAGAAACTGGATGAACAATCCAGAGGTTCAGGGTGATGCTATGGAATCACGGACATGAATCCTTATTATAGTGACTGCTAGAATTTGAATCTATCAATAACTCTGGAATATAAATTTATTATCAATGGAGGTCACCATGAAACCATTATTGATTGCCATAAAGGTCCTTCTGATTTATTGGTATCCTTTAGGCAAAGAAATCTGTTGTATTTTTCTGGTGTGGTCAACATATGACTTTAGCCAACAATGTGGTTGACTCTTTCAAATGCCCTTTAAAACGGTTGTACCAAATCACTACAGAGATGATGGCAGAAAATGAACTCCTTTAATAACAACACTGTGTATTCATCCCATATGCACTCAACAACTCAAGAAAGTGGCTTATCACTAACTTCTCAAGAGTAACTAGAGATGGACAATAAATCCTGGCCTTGATCCTTCATCCCAAGGAAGATTTAAAAAGAAAATCTCCTGATGTAGCTCAGTTTCATAATTTGTTTCATTATGTTCGTATGAGGGTATGTCCATTATTTGTCCATCTTCACGCAGCAAGTTCTGCAGACAGTAGTATGCTATTGGGAGCAAATTACTGCAGATACTGGAATCTGTACCGAAAACAACAAATTCTGGAGATCACAGCGGGTCAGGCAGCATCCATGGAGAGAGAGCAAGCTAATGTTTCAAGTCTAGATGACTTTTCGTCAGAGCTGATGTGAAGTATGGAGGGAGCAGCATTTATGCAATTGTGGGCCCATGAACTGTTGGTCATGCTGTAAAATACTCAAAACTGCAGCAGGCATTAATGGACATTAGTTGGTGAAATTTGCAAACAGTGCTGATCACAATTGATCAAATTTAAGCTGTCAAATGCTTGAAAATAATCACAGATTGTTAAATTTGTGTACGCAACCATAAAGCATTAAATGTAGATTTCTAAAGTTTGTGAAATAAACAGAAGGTATTTGCAAAATCATTCCTAGCATCTTCCTTCATGCTTTTGATTTCAACTGCCATGTTACCCTTCCTTATGATCATTGTCTGGCACCTCTGTGTCCTCTCCACCAGGATGGCTTTAGAGCCCACTTGACCAGGGTGACCTCTCTGTGCACACAACTAAGATGACTTCAGTTTTCATTTCAGGAATGTGGAGAAAAACAAGGGATGCTCCACCGGAGCAGTGGTGGTGGGCAAAGAAATAAATGAATAGTCAACAACGCAAATGCGGCAACATTGGAAGAATTAAGAGTTTAGTGGAATTACCTTTAAAAGTATGCAATGAGAAACAACAATTCTCCGTGAATATTTTGAAACACTTCCTAAACCCTTGATGTATAAATGGTTTTTAGGGAGGCAGGAGGTGAGTTACTCATCGCAGGATTCCTAACCTCTGACCTGCTCCGAAGACATCGACAGTGGAGCAAAATAACTCCGCGAAGACTGGGATCCTGTCACTAAGTCATCCTTTATTTACACATGCACAGTACATGACTTTGAGGATGCAGTGATGGTAATGCCATTCAATGTCCAGGAACAATGGTTAGATTCTCCCTTGCTGGAGATGATGATTGCCTGATACTTGACTGGTGCAAATGTAATCAAGTCTGAATACCGTCCAGGTTTTGCTGCGTTTAGAAATGGACTACTTCTGCATCTAAGGAGTCATTAATGATGCTGATTGTTGTGCAATCATCCCCACTTCAGACCTTATGATAGAGGGAAGATTATTGATGAAACAACGGAAGAAAACAAAGAGGAAGGCGATGACCTATTGGTATAATCACTGGACTGTTAATCCAGTGACTCAGGTAACGTTCTGGGGACCTGGGTTTGAATCCCGCCATGACAGGTGGTGGAATTTGAATTCAATAAAATTTGGGGCTGCACGGTGGCTCAGTGGTTAGCACCGCTACATCACAGTGCCAGGGACCCAGGTTCAATTCCACCCTCGGGCAACTCTCTGTATGGAGTTTGCACATTCTCCCCGTGTCTGCATGGTTTTCCTCCAGGTGCTCCGGTTTCCTCCCACAGAGCAATGATATGCAGGCTAGGTGGATTGGCCATGCTAAATTGCCCATAGTGTTCACGGGTATGTAGATTAGGTGTGTTATGGGGGCATGGGTCTGGGCGGGATGTCCTGAGGGTCGGTGTGGTCTTGTTGGGCCAAAGGGCCTGTTTCCACACTGTAGGGATTCTATGATCTATGAAGGTAGTTGACCCGGTTCATTGCTTAAAGGGACATTTGCACGGTTATGCTGGAGTTGAGATGACTGACCTCCAACATTTAGAATCAGCTTCTGTTGTTCAAGATATGACTCTACTCAGTGGAGAGTTTTCCCTTTGACTCATACAGACTTGAGTTTTTCGAGGGCTACTTGAGGCCACACTCAATAACATATGGCTTTGATCTCAAGGGCAGTCACTCTCACCTCCCTTCTGGAGTTCAGTTCTTTGTTCGTGTTTGAACCAAGGTTGCAATTAAGTCAGGAGCAGAGTGTTCCTGGCAGAATCAAAACTGAGCATCAGTGATCAGGTTACTGCAAAGTAAGTGTGCTTGATGCCATTATTGATAACCCACTCCATAATTTTACTGATGACTTAAAGAAGACTGATGAGGTAGTATTTAGTCAGGTTGAATTTGTCCTGCTTCTTGTGTACGGAAAAGATCTGGGCAATTTTCATCATTGCCTGATACAGGCTAGTAATGTAGCAGTAATGGGACTGCTTGTGTAAGGGCATAGGACGTTCTAGAACAAAAGTTTTAAGAACTATTGTGGTACTATTGTCAGGGCCCAGAGTCTTTGCAATGTTCAGTGTCTTCAGCCATTTTTTGAGATCACGCAGAGTCAGTTGGATTGGTTGACAATTGGTAGAGGAGGCCAAGATGGATCATTCACTCAGAGTCTCTGGCTGAACATTTTTGCAAATGCGCCTTAACCAAAGCAATATTCATGTTTGTGAACTGGAGTTCTGATGGCAGCACTCTAAAGACAGTAATCACTATAATATCCATTAGTTATGTGTAATCAGTATTTGGGCCTCACTGAATAACATTATGTAACACTCTGGAATTCTATTGAAGAACACTAGAAAACAAAAGATAGTTGTGAGAGTAGACTACACAGTCTCTCCAGCTTAATCCATCTTTGAAAATGACCCTGACTGATCTTCTACCTCAATTCCACTTTTCCACTTGCTCCCTACATTCCCTTGATTCTGTGAGAGGTCAAAAACTATCTCAATGATACTGAATCCATAACCCACTGATATAGTTAATTCCAAAGATTTACAACCCTATCAATGAAAATATTTCTCCACATCTCATCCCTAAATGATTGACTTTTTAACCTGAAACTGTGACCCTGCATTCTTGATTCCCCAACTTTTGGAAACAACCAGTACATGTTGATCTTGCCAAACTCCCGAAGAACACGATAGGTTCAGCACGATTTCTTCATATTCTTGTAAACTTCAAAGGATACAATCCTAATTTAGTCATTCAACAAAGAAAAACCCTCTTATCCCAGAGATCAGTCTTATGAACTATCTCTCTATCACCGCCAATGCTTTTTTGCTTTAGGCTTCTTCAGGCCAATGTTGCAGCCAATGCTCCAGATGTGGTTTCAACAAAGCCCTATATAATTGTAGTAAGACTGCCCTATTCTTGTACTCAAACCTGTTGCAATGAAAGTCAATCTGCTCTGTTCCTTTCTGATTACTTGCTGGACCTGCAATTTCACCATTAGAGTTCAAATTGTGAGTTGGACATAATTCAATAGAAGGAAAACATATAGTTTAGACACACAAAGCCAGCTATTGATTGGAATGCTAGACTCAAATGAAATGTTTGAAACAAATTCATCAATGTGTTTCATAACACATTGCTCTGTATAAAAACCAACAGGTATTTGATTCAAAATTGTTTTTCTGTTTCCAACAAAGTTGAACATATTTTCTGATTGCAAAACATTTTATTTTGTTAGATAACAATGATCTATATTTATTTTGTACCTGCTAATGTACTAAATGTCTCATCATACTTCATAGAAAGTTATCAAATGATATTTAACACATATCTTTGTACGTAAATATACAATACAGCACAATATCAAATGCTTGTTCAAAGAGGTGGATTTTGAGGAGAGTCTTACAAGAGGTAAACATTGAGAGATTGCGGGAAGGAGTTCCAGAGCTTAGGGCCAATGTAACTACAAGCACAGATGCCAATGGTGGAATAGTTAAAAATCAGGGGTGCAAATTAAGCCATATTTGGAGGAATGCAAATATCTCAAAAGGCTTTAGGATGGAGTTACTTAAAGAGTTCTTGAGTTGTGAGCAAGAGACAAATTTGAGAATAAGATGGCAATTTTGAAATTGAAGAATTTTCAGTCCAGGAGTTATTGAATGTCAATGAGTAAATGATCAAATGGACTTGCATAAGTTGGGAAATGCTCACTAGGGTTTTGTGTAACCTCAGAATTAACAGACATCCACTGCATACAATATCTTCTGAACTCCATTCATATTTTGCCACTCCTGGATGCCCTTGAGAAAGTGGTAGTGAGCTGCTTTCTTGAACCGTTGCAGTCCACCTCCTGTGAGTTGACCCACAATGCAATTAGGGAAGATTCCAGAATTTTGACCCAGTGATAATAAAGGATAATGAGTGGCTTGGAGAGGAACTTGAAGGTGATGATGTTCCCATTTATCTATTGCCCTTGTCTTTCTAGATGGAAATTGTCGTAACTTTGGAAGGTGGTGGCTAAGGATCTTTGGCGAATTTCTGCAGTGCATCTTGTATATAGCACACACTGCTGCTACTGAGCGTCGGTGATGGAGGGTCTGGATGCTTGTGGATGCAGTGCTAGTCAAATGGACTGCTTTGTCCTGGATGGTGTCAAGCTTTTTCAGTGGTGTTAGAGTTATACCAGTACAGGCACTTGGGGAACATTCCATCACATTCCTGACTTACGCCTTGTAGATAATGGACAGGTTTTAGGGAATTAGAAGATGAGTTACTCGCCACTGGCCTGCTCTTATGACTACTGTGTTTATGTGGTGACTCCAGTTGAGTTCCTGGTCAATGGTAACCCCCAGGAAATTGACAGTGGGGGATTTGATGATGATAAAACCAATGAATATCAAGGGGTGGTGATTAGATTGTCTCTTATTTCTAATGGTCATAGCCTGGCATTTGTGCGGCGCAAATGTTACTTGCCACTTGTCAGCCCAAACCTAGATATTAAATGCAGCTTGTCCTCACAACAGCCTTTCAATGCTAGTTGCTGGTGAGTGCTGCAATGTAAGTCTGTGCTTCCAGTGCATTCTGGAAGTGGATCATTGGGGTGCCATGTGGTTTCTGAGGGTTGGCAAATATTAGATACCAGTGTCCATGGATGAGGGTTGGTTACAGCATTTTCTCTTGGAGCATGCCCAGAAGTACCAGTATTAATGTGAAGCTAACAAGAATCATCTTGTATTCCATGTTGAGAATTCTCAGCCTCTTACTTGCTCGAGGCAGCTGATAAGATGGGAAGCTGCATTTTGATAAGATGTGTAATGAATAAAGTCATTAACAAGCAATAATCCCCCATAATAGTCAACTCTCCATTCCCGAAGATCTCGCAACAATGCTCAGAATCTGCTTAAAAGCTGCAGCAAGTTTCTTCCTAAATTGTGTTAGGTCTTGCGTGACTCTATTACATTTCCTGCCATATGAATAGAATAGAATAGAACAGAATATTCAGATCCTTTATTGTCACATGTACACAAGTACAGACGTACAGGAGTACAGTGAAAAGTTTTACAATGTTGCTTCTTATGGCACCATCTTAGATACAAGTACCTAGGTACAAATTTTAGATACAAAAAGAGGAGTAAACAACAAAAGTAGTTGCACTACTTTGCAGAAATGAAACATAGTTAAAGGGATAGACTTTACAGTCATATAAACAAATTACACATAAACATTGCATTGTAGTACCTGAGTGCTGGTGCTTCCACCTGTAGTCTGACCACATGTGCCAGATCCCAGGCTAACAACCATCCTCTTTCTGCTCCAAGCCACCAATCTGTTTCCCACCAGCTCTCAGCTGCTCCAAGTTTTTCCCAGGGCTCAATTCCCCACGTCAGCCTCCGCTCCTGGGCTGTTTCCGATCACCAGCCTCTGCTCCGGGACCGCTTCCCTGTTACTCAGGGATTCACCTTTTGGGCTTGCCAACTCCTCCATTCCCCTCTGGGCAAGTCAAAGTCATTAGTTGAAATAAAAGGAAGGTGGAAAAAGTGAAAAAAATGAAAAAAAAAACAGATGGAGCTGGCATGAATTGAACAGGTATTTGCATCACTATGGAACAACATTCCAGAAGCAGCAGTAAATCAGGAAATGGAAGGGAGGGAGCAACTCAGGAAAATTACAATCACCAGAGAAGCTGTACTGAGTAAATTTTGAAGCTATGGGCTGGCAAGTATCTCAGTACCAATGGACATCACCTTGGGGTCTTAAAAGAAGTGGCTAGTCAAATAATTGAAGCATTGGTTGCGGTTTTTCAAAATTCTCCTGATGAAAGTTAACAAATCTAACTTCTTTTTTCAAAAAGGGAGAGGAAAACAGGAAACCATGGGACGATTAGCTTAATGTCTGTCTTAAGGAAAATGCTAGAAGCTATTATTAAAGAAGTTAGTGCACTTAGATAAGTTCAAGTTTATCAGGCAGAGTCAACATGTGCCTGTGAAGGGGAAATTGTTTGCCTAACACATGCTGTGGCTAAAAGGGAGGCAATAGAAGTACTGCAAATAGATTTTCAGAAGGCATTTGATAAGTTGTCCCATCAATGGTTACTTCAGAAAATAAAGCTCACATTGTAGGGGGTAGCATATTGGCATGGGTAGAAGATTGGCTGGCTAACAGGAAGCAGGGAGTAGGCATTAATGGATATTTTTCAGATTGTCAAAATATAAAGAGCGGTCTGCCACAGGATCAGTGCTGTGACTGCAACTGTTTATAATTTACGGAAAAGACTTCAATGAAAGAATGGGAGGCATGCTTGACAAATTTGCTCACAATCCAAAGATTGGTAAATGTTGAACAGCGCATATGGAAGTTACAAAAATGATATAATAGTTTAACTGAATTGGTAAAGATGTGTTAAATGGAGTATAATGTGAGAAAATGTAAAACTGTCCATTTTGGAAGAAAGAATAACAAAGAAACATCATATTTAAATGGTGAGAAATTGCAGAGTTCTGAGATGCAGAGGGATTTGGGCATTCTTGTTCATGAAAAGCAAAGGGTTAATATACAGGTCCAGAAAGTAATTAGGAAGGCTAATATAATGTTATTATTTATTGCAAAGTGAATTAAATACAAAAGTATGGAAGTTATGCATCTGTTTTACAGGGCCTTGGTGAGATTACATCTGTTCTCTGTATTTGTCATCTTATTTAAGGAAAAATCCAAGTGATCTGGAGGCAATTCAAAGTTTACCAGATTACTAACTGGGATGAGTGGAGTTGGCTTAGTAGGAGTGGTTAGAAATGCTAGGCGTGTATTTACCAGGGTTTGGAAGGTTAAGAAGTGACTTCATTGAGACATAAAATCCTGTACATTTCCAATTCGAGACGAGAGAGGGTAGCATCATCGATGATATCATCAATATATCAGAGAAAACGTTGCTGTAGGTGTCTGGAATGGGAATAGAACAAGGAATGTTCCACACACCCCATGAAGACACAGGCATAACTGGGGCATATCTGGGTATCCATGGCCACTCTCTGACCTGAAGAAAATGAGAGGAGTTAAAAGGACCTGGCTACAGTGTTCCAGCGAAGCTCAGCACAAGCTGGAAGAACAACAATGGAGAGAACTGCAGATACTGTAAGGCAGGAACAAAAACAAAGTTGCTGGAAAAGCTCAGCAGGTCTGGTAGCATCAGTGAAGAAAAAATCATGTAGAAATGGCAGTTATCACATAGCCTGCCATTACACACCACCTGTTGTTAGTCACTAATCATCCCCATTTACAATCATTCACCCTCCTAGCCAGATCGTTATCAACTCCTTTGTCTGTCCAACTGTTCTTTTCTTCAGAGATAGTAGGAACTGCAGATGCTGGAAAATCCGAGACAACAAGGTGCAGGGCTGGATGAACACAGCAGGCCAAGCAGCATCATAGGAGCAGAAAGGCTGACATTTCTGGCCTAGACCCTTTTCTGATGAAGGGTCTAGTCCTGAAACAGCCTTCCTGCTCCTACGATGCTGCTTGGCCTGCTGTGTTCTTTTCTTCTCTCTCTTTAGGCTCTATCCTATTGTTTACTCCTTACCACACCCACCATCCCTATTTTCTGCATATAAACTGATGCTATTCCAGCCACCATCAGTTCTGAGGAAGGGTCACCGGACCCAAAATGTTGACACTTATTTCTCTTCACAGATGCTGCCAGACCTGCTGAGCTTTTCCGGCAACTTCTGCTTTTGTTCCCGGAAGAACAACATGTCATTTTCCACTTGGGGATTTTGCAGCCCTCCAGACTCAATATCAAGTTCAATAATTTTAGGGCTGGAGCTCTCCCATATACTAGCCCCCTACCCCTCACATCAGACCTTGTTATCACACTACCTATTGTTAGCCATTAACAGTCTCCATTAACAGCTATTCATTCTCCGAGCCAGATCATTATCTATTCATTTGTCTGTCCAACTGCTCTTCTCTCTCTTTGATCTTTATCCTGAGTTATCATTTAGTCCCTTCCCCCTCCCCCCACCCTATCTTCTGCATATAAACCAACATTTACCAACCCACCATCAGTTCTGAGGAAGAGCCACCAGACCCAAAACATTAACTCTGACTTTTTTCTTCACAGATGCTGCTGGACCTGCTGAGCTTTTCCAGCAACTTCTGTTTTTGTTTCTGATTTACAGCATCCGCAGTTCTTTCGGTTATCGTAAAATCCTGAACGTTCTTGATATGGTGAATGTGGAGACAATGGTTCCTCTTATGGGACAATCTAGAGCTAGGGGTCGGTAATTAAAAATCAGAGTCCAGTAATACATAACAGAGATTAGGTGGATGTTCATCTCTCAGACCATTGCGAGCTTTTGGAACTCTGTGAGAGGATGGCGGAAGCAGAGTCCTAGAATATTTTTAAGACAGTAGTAGATGAATCTATCTGTTCAGAAAGGGGTGAAACGTTATTGGGGTGGGTGGGAATACAGATTTATAATCATATCAGCCATCATGTTATTGAATGGTGGAACAGACTTGAAGGTGGATTGGACAACTTCTGCCCCTAATCTGTACTCTCACATTTCATAGAATCATAGAATTCCTACAGTGTGTAAACAGGCCCTTCGGCCCAACAAGTCTACACCGACCCTTGGAGCATCCCACCCAGACCCATCCCCCTATAACCCACACACCCCTGAACACTACGGGCAATTTAGCATGGCCAATCCACCTAGCCTGTACATCTTTAGACTGTGGGAGGAAACCAGAGCACCCGGAGGAAACCCACACAGACATGGGGAGAATGTGCAAACTCCGCTAACCACTGAGCCACTGTGTTGTCCCATTTCGGGCTTATTTGTACCACTTAGAAAACTTCAGAATTCCACACCCCACAGGGGAGTATTCATTAGCAATGTGATGGAAGGCTTTGTCAAAAATGCTCTCAAACAGCCTTTGCAAAAGAATAACCTGACCACTGATGCTCAGATTGGGTTCTACCAGGGCCACTTGGCTTCTGATCTTATTGTAGCCTTCGACCAAGTACGAACAAAAGCGCTGAACTCCAGAGGTGAAGTGAAAGTGATGGCTCCTGACATTGAGACAATATTTGATGAATTATCACATCAAGAAGCCCTGGCAAGACTGAAGTCAACGAGAATCCATGCAAACATTCTCCACGGAAAATAGATGTGTTTTTTTGACTCTCCCTGATCCCAGTCCCAGTAGATCTCTGCAGGAATTGCTCAGGGTAGTGCCCTAGGCAAAACAATCCTCAGCAATTTTATCCATGACTTTTCCCACATAATGAGGGATATTTACTGGTGACTGTACAATGTTCACGGCTATTTGCAACTCCTCAGATATTGAAGCAGTGTGTGGCTATTGGCAGCAGGATCTGGACAATACCCAGACTTGGGCTCAAAGTAGCTTTCATGCACAAATGCCAGGCAATGACCATCTTCAACAAGAAAAGAAATCTAACTACCTCCCCTTCTGTAGCATTACCAGCAGTGAATAATCAGCATCCAGGGGTTTTCCATTGATCAGAAACTGAACTGGACCTGCCATAGAAACACAGTGGCTCCAAGAGCAGGTCAGAGGTAATGAATTCTGCAGCAATTAACTCACCTCCTGACTCCCCAAATACTGTCCACCATCTACAAGGCACAAGTTAAGTATTCTCCACTGAGTAGAATGAGCGCAACTCCAACAGCCCTCAAGAAAATTAATTCTAGCCTTGACAAAGCAAGCTTATTGACTGGTACCCCATTCACCACCTTGAAAGTTCACTCCCTTCATCACAAATGCACAGTGGCAGCAGTGTGTATGCCATGTAGTGTAGCAAATCACCCAGACACTCATCAAGAGCTTCCAAACCTAGGAAGACAAGGTCAGCAGATGCATGGTAGCACCATCACCTACAAGTTTCCTATAAAGCCACATCTCATACCGATGTCGAAATATGTCATTTCTCCTTCACCTTCACTACATCAAGGCACTGAAACTCCCTTCTTAACAATAGTCAGCATCCCTACTCACTCAGAACTGCAGCTGTTCAAGCAGGGAACTTAACTTTTCTTCAGGGCAGTTAGGTATGCACAACAACTAATGCCTAGCAAAGCCCACATCCCAAGAATAAATCTAAAATAGGGTTACCGACAGATAATGTGAGTAAATGGAGTTAAGATGCGACTTACTCATGATCTAACAGTATGGCAATACAGATTCAAAAGGCTGATAGGTTTCTTATGTTCACAGGTTCCTACAAGAGTCTGAAAGTGAATGATGTCTTTGATAAATCCATAATTAAACATTTCTATATTAATTCATTTTCTTTCCCCCACCACCCCCAGTGTATTCCACTGGTACATAAACATAATTACTTAACTATCACAATCAAGTTCAGAAATATGTCAAATTCAAGGATTACTTTATTGCAGCAAGGAATTGCATTCTGTTGATCTCAATTTCTCTGTTTGTACAGGAATCATAGAATGTACTCTTTCGATTTCACAAAAAAATGTTCAGTATTTTCAAGAAAGTTCGCTGTTTACCGAGTCTCACAGAGAAGAAGAAGATTTTAAGTCTTAACCCCAATCAATTTGTATATCTTCTGGAGATTTTCTTTCTAAATTTTTGATTCCAATAAATGAATAAATAATGGATTCGTGAAGTAAGCCCATGCCACTCTCTAGTCTTATCTAGAATTTGTAAAAGTGAAAATCCAAAATACATCCCAAAGGCATAAAATTTTCTCTATAAAATATTCATACGTGATTCTGACATATTTCTAATATATACTTGGTATCAAAGTCACAGCTGGAAAAAATGGTTTATGCATCACAAAATTTCATTGACATTAAACAAATATAACTGATAACAATATGCTTGTTTGCCTTCTTCGTGCAGTGACCCATCAAAGTTGCATGGGTCAGGTAATTGGGAACTGTATTTTGAATTGGAATCAGGTTAGACAGGGCAAGGGATGGTATATATCTTTAAGTGAATTGGAGAGTTTATGTAATGAACAGTGCAAGGACTGAAAAGCAAGTGGGTGAATTCAATGTCAAACCAGGTCTAGGAACAGAAATAAAGAGTAAGAAAGTAAAATTCAATTAAGCAAGGCAGAAAAAAAAGGCAAAACAAAAAGCTAAAACAAAAACTATATGCAAAACTCTATAGGGGTCCAAGCAATGCAGGCTTTAGCAGGATTTCAGGCTGAACCAGGCTGAAGTTTATGCTTTAACAAGTGATACAGAGAGTTTTTCGCTAAGCAGCAGCGTTGCCAGTCAGTGGGGATTATTGATTTTTAACTGCATAATTCAACTTATTACTATTCAGCTTCCTATCTTACGAAACTCACCAAACCGGTGAGACATCAAAAAAAAACTCAACATGGAAACCAGAGCAACAACTAAGTGAATTCAGCTTGCTGCTTGTTCCAATGATATCTCTGTTGGGCTTTGGGTACCAACACTTCAAGGTATGCTTCATGGGCACCAAACACATGCATAGCACATCCGCACACATTCGCTTGTGCCAGTCCCCAAACATCCTCATGGCACATTTCCAATCAATTTACAGGACACTTCTGTGCTTCAGTTCTGTACCTCAGACTGTACCAGCATCTATCATCGTAATGCTGTAGCAAGGATACTGTAGACTCAGAAACACACACCCAGCTCATGGACTGGATTAGGTTACATTTCCAGGCTGTTAACATGCTGTTCACATAGCACTCACTCACTCACCCTAAGCCTACCTGGATGTTCACAGCATCTCTGCCTTGCCTTGCCTTTTAACACTGTGGTTCCTCAGCCAGAGATACAAAGCCAAGATTATTTCCTTTTTGCCTTGCCATTTGGTGCAAACAGAAAGGAAGGTCATGCCTGTCGGCAAATCTCAGACCAGTCAGCTCTAATAGCCTTTGCTAAAGAGATCCCAGGACAGTAAGCCAAGTGCAGTCTCTGATACCAGTCCAGGGGACTGGATACAGCCAGTTAGCTACTCGGGGTGGTTAGAGTTGGAATTCTTTCTCCATAAAAGCTCAGAAACCAAATGTTGGGCAGATCACTACCAGTCTTGAGTCTTTCTTCCCTGTTGGGACTGTATTTGCCTGGAATGAGAAAGAGAGGCGGGTCATATGGGGAATAAAATTGTGTGGCATTACTGATACTTTTGATGCAGGTGCAGGGGTGTCTTGGGTGAGCAAGTCAGCAATGCAGAGGGCATGCAGGGTTATTGATGTCTGGTGCTGGGATGAGTGACAACAAGTGTGGAAAGATGCTGCAGGCAATAGCGAGAGTGGTAGAGAATGAAGCCTTGGTGGAAATCGAATACAGGAGCAGAGACCTAGTAAGTGTGAGGAGTTGGGGAGAAACTGGTGGCACTTACACTGACAGAGTGAAGAAGGTCATTGAGAGATCTGTGCATTCCTCCTGGCAAATGAGACTGCACTTGACCTGGATGTGAATCTTGGACCAGGTTGGCATGGACTGGTATCACAGCCTCCATGGCTGGTCCTGAGGGAAGGGGATGGCCCACCTCTGCACTAGCCCTTCCAGATCCCTACCGACAGACTGAGATGTTGATTTCCCCCTGTCTGCCAAGTCCGGTTTAAAGTGCTGGCCTGGGTGAACAATGAGCTTTTAAAGGTGTGAACAGCACAAGGACGCAGGTGAATTCCAGGATCTCCACTAGGTGGTGAGATATTGTGGAAATGGAACACGGTAAAATGGGGCCAGAATTAGACATGACAAACAGCTTTGGGGTGGTAGGAAGGTAATGAAGTGAGTTTGGTAAGGCGCAGTGAGAAAATATGCCAGGCCTGACAGTGAAAATGCCTCCAAAAACTTGATGCAACTCAGACTTAGCTAAAAAAATGAAAGATTTAGCCCCAGGTAAAGGCCTTAATATCTGTGACTTCACATTTATAAAATAGCCTTACTATTATTTTAAAATGAAAGACTTGTCATTCACAACGTCAAGGCGTTCCAAATCACTTTGCAGCCAATAACATATTTTTGAAATGAATCATCATAGTAATATAAAAAACATGACAACCAATTCACACACAGCAAGATCTCACAAACAACAATCTGATTGTAACTAGATAATAAATTTTAGGGGTATTGAGTGGGAGATGAATATTAACCAGAATGCCAGGTAAATCTCCCAGGTCTTTTGTCGACAATTCCAAAGAATCTTTTGCAATCACCTTTTAAAGCAAATTATGGGACAATTTGGGAATCATTGTACAGAAATTTCAGCTTAAACTGAACTGAAATGTAAGTCAAGCAGCATACATAAAACCTCCATTGCAGTTGAAAGCTCTTCCAACAGTACAATTTAAAATACTCTCAAAAAGAAACCACAAGGCAGCTTGGAATATAGACTATTTTATTTTTATTTTCACTTGTACTTAAAATACTATTACCAATCATTAGATTTCATTCCCAATGTGAAGAAGCCCTGAGATATTTGATATGTCTTCTTTATTTGAAGTCATTAGAATATACGCCCTGCATTAGTGTAGAGTTGGGGATTATATTTCAGAATTAGAAAGCTCTATTGTTGCAAGCATGAGATGACGCATCTGATTTAATATCAGGTGAAAGAAAATGCAAACTGAATCTAGTTAGAAAGTTCATTTTAAGTGCTCATATATTCTACCTTCAGCATGTGATTTCAAATCAACTGAGTGAACCTTGTAAATCACTCACTTCAAATTGCTCTTGAGTTCTGATGTTACACCATGGGACATAAGTGCAAAGGCATTTAATGTGTTCCTTAAGTTTAGCAAAGATACTAATCCACTTATTTCAAAATGATCTCACTTAAATCGTGAAGAAGGGAATCTAAACCAAGTCGTTTGAGTCTTCCTGCATTACTGGATTCAGTATGGTACTGAGGGAGCATAACAAATGCTCAGAATTTGTTGTCGACAATTCAATGGATAGCATCCAAAGTTAGTTACATTTGCCCTATTTGATTTCCAGGACATTTAGCTCTGCAATTTGTTGGAAGTGTTCAATGCAATGCACTCTGTGGGGTTACTGCTAGAATCTGAGTGAACAAGGTGAGCAACTATCCATAACCTTAACAAATTAGATTGAAGGATTATGAAATTAGCAATGAGATGAGTGATTAGGAAGTGAAAGGGGTGAACCAATGTCAACATAGACAGAGAAAGATAACTTAAGAGAGAAAAAGAAAGATTGGATTGGCAGAGGGAGGAAAATTCTACAGCATTAGAAGCCAGAATTGCAGAGTTAGCAAGGTTTCCATATCATTAACTGGACAGGGCTACACTTCCATCCAGCTCTGGAAAAGAAATACTACCTCCAGGAGGCACTTTCAACCTGTTTGGGTGGCAACAAGTACAGGGCTACAGGGAGTGATGGCCGCAGCCGGAATTGTTGCGTAAGCTGATAGTTCTAAATGGTGAATGTTCATGTTACATTTGTTCCACCCGTTCTGATATCATAAAAAGTCAGTAGGTGGAGACAAAGAATTCTATTCTTGCTTTTGAAGCAGTAGATATATCTGTACCATTTCCCTTAGGCCCATTTAATTATGCCTGACCAAAAGTATTTGTACTTATTGCTATCATGCAATAAATGATTTTGCTATCTAGGAATTGTGCTACTTCAGTAGGATACTCAATGATGTTGTATCCGTTATTACCAATCACTATATAGATAAAAGACAAGCCATGCCAAAGAAGTATTGAGGCAAAAAACTACCTCAGACAACCTTTACCCAGTAACACACACTGATAGGGATGGAAAATAACACAGGGTGCCAACAGTGGCCATCTGGGCAAACATGACATGGTTGCAGTATCGAATTGAACCCAGATGCAACCTAGAATACCCAAAAGAAAAGTAAAATAGGTCAAGTTATTGAGTTTATCATTTTAAGAGCATTGCTACTTTAAGAGGACACAGGCATTCATTCAGCAGCTGAAATGGGATTACCGACAGAGAGGGACAGTAACAGCCACAGATGTAGCATAAAGGCAAGGTGAGCACTCCACATTCAGCAGCTGGTAAGAAGTACTGGGATGGACTTGGAAAGAAGAGAGAAAAAACAGACCTACTTTGAAAATAAAGAGACATCAGAGAAGGAGACTCGGTAGGGAACAACTGAAAGGCTCAGGACATAGAGTTAATGATCGCTAAGACCAAAAATGGAAGGCAAGTATAAAAGAGAGTTCTCATCTCTCACAGTGAAGATCACGACCAATAATGTTAAGGCCCATGAGGCACAGCAGCAAGGAACAGTAAAAGAGCTGGAAAAGAAACTTAGACAGGGCTAAAGAATCAGAAAGGCTTCAGAATTTATTTCCTTTCAAATTGAGAAAACTTAAAGAAATCTAGTGAAATGATCTAACAAAATAAAACCCAGAAATAATTAAAGATTTAAAAGGCATATGACTCAGTAATTAAGCTTCCTATTCCAATCAGAAAAATACCACCTGGTCCAGAACCCCAGGATATAACAAGAAATGACATTTTTGTTTCAACAGAGTACCTGACTTCCATGATGGATGTTGATAAGATTAAAGGTCTCCAAGATGATACTATGAAGGAACCAAACTGGCAGAGATGAGTTCCACTGCAAAGGAATTTCCGAATTTTAAGGATCCTCCAGAAAAATTAATGGACCGTGAGCATTTTCAACAGCAAATGACTTCCTCTGTAAAGTATATCTAAAGGGTCAACAGTCCTCATGTGGCAACCTAACATTCTTCCAAGGCTGAAGAGAGTGTGTTCTGAGAAAAAGTGTGAAAGGTCCACAACACCTTCATTTTTGAAGTCAGAGACGTGAGAATAGATGAAATGTTTGTAAATATAATAAATATATGTGTATATGATTGTCTCAGAGGCAATATGAGTTGAAGAAAGGAAATGTCGCACTTGGAACAGTTAATTTCCAGTGCCAAAGAGATTAATAAGCAGCAGTCAACATTTATCACATTAAAAGGACACATTTTTTTTAAATTACCCAACTTAACTAAAAGCCTTGCTCTTGAACTGACAGAAGACCTTGAGCTGTTGTTATCTTTAAAATGTCCAATCTACCCTTTACCTGATAAGTTATCCCATTCTCTCTTTATTTTGCAAAAAGATTTTTTTTTTCAGAATCATGGTCCAGCTTCGGCTCATTTCAAATCAAGTCAGATTCTTACTTCTATTGTGGAAACCGAAAGTCTGGCATAGCCTGAAACAGAATGCAAATTTCCCATGAGTCCACATTGTACTAATGACACCTAACAATGGTTCCCTCTGAGATTTCAAGGTCTGCAAGTGAGGGAGTCTAAGAAATCGATTTATAGAAATGGTGATTACATATGAAAATTGCTTGCTTTAAGTTTTGGCAAAATAACAAATATTGGTTTACAAAACAATCACCCTAACAATTTGAATTTGTATAGCACCTTCAACATATTCAAACATCCGAGCTGCCGTGCAGAGGTGACATCAAAAAAAAATTGATATGTATTTGCTTAAGGAGACATTAGGTTTAATTACAAATAGCTTGGACCAAGATGTAGGTTTTAAAGGTGAAGAGAGAATCGCAGGAGCTTGAGGATAGAACTTCAGTCTTTAATGGCCCAGACAGCTGAAGGCATTGCCCCAAGTGGAATGAAAACTGGGATGCATAAGAGGCCATAATAGGAAGAGTGAAAAGATTGTGCAGATAAAGAATTGAAGCCAAAGGAGGGAAAGGTTTGAAAACAAGACAGATAATTTCAAAGTTGAAGCTGAGTGATGGTTATGACATTGCCATTTTCTCTTGGTAATAATAGCAATATCTGTCCAATTCCTCAGCTCTTCCCTTTATTGCCACTTTTCCACTTCCATCTCTGTAAAATTCAGATAACATTATTTATTTTCTTCCCTCCGGGAGTATCTTGGCCATTGGGTTAGCATGCAATTTGGCCACAATAGTTTGTTGTAATGACAGTGAGTGTCATTAACATCTGTTCTCTGCGATTGGCAGGAATTTCTTTCAGCTCACTGATTGGGGTATGAATCTTTAGTGTATTGATCCAATCTGTAGAAATTTCTCACATCTTGGCAAAAGGTTTAAATTCTGCCTTGTTTTTCCAGTTGGGGTGGATCTGCATTGAAGAAATTAAACTTATGAGCATTAAACTTCAGCTATTTTCGCTTAATTTGCAATTATATAAAGTACTGTTGTATCCTATAATTAAATGTAGCATTCAATCCAAATACTATTTGAAGCTGCTAACTGAGACTCTTGAGCAAATGGATCTACAGCATTTATCAGCTAAACCCAATAGACAAAATACATCAATACTCATCTGGAAATACAAGATATATAAGATTTTTGGATATTCCAAATTCCCAGCTTTTTCTTTGAATATGCTTCTTAACAAAAAAATTCAATAGGATAGAAGCACTCTGGTTTAATTCTGTGGATGTCTGCATGTCTGCATTTTACACTTTGTTCTATGCTGAATGTGTTATTATCTACATTATGCCAACTAGTCGCTGGCTGTTAATGCTTACGCATGACTAATGTATCAAATAATGCAAAAGTAAGTTGTAAAATGACAAAATGTTATTGTGCTGTCAATCATTATTGCAGTACTTGAAACACAGATGAAATTGAATCACATCAGGTCTAGTTTATTGGAGTACTACTTGACTCCTTTGAAGACTGAACTATAACTCAAATGTATGGTTGTCATGCCTTTCTACTTTGTGTTTGCTATTACAGCCACCAACAGGTTAATAAAGGTGACACTAAAATTTAGATTTGTTGGCCACCTTGAACTTGAGTTACTTACAGCTAGCACATCCTCTCCCACCTATCCCAGTTTGCTTAGTACGACACCAGTCATTTCAACCTATGCACTGCTGGAAAACTTGTCCTTGAATTTTCCAGACCTGATTATTCATTTTACCTCCCATTGTTCACAAAATTAAACTTGCTCAAAATACAACTACATAAATCATGTGTCACCCATCAACCTCATGACTACTTTTATTCATTCATATAATGTCCATTCACTGGCAAGGTCAGCATTTGTTCTTTATCCCTAATTGTCCATGAGGAGCAGGTGGTGGATCACCTCCTTGACCTGTTCTGGTCCATGTGGTGCAGGTACATCCACAGTGATGTTAGGAAAGGGGTTTCATGGGTACTATGAGTGATACTACCTTCCAGTTCTTTTTGTTTTTGTTTGGTTTTGTTTTAAAATTGACTGTAAATTCAGTCATAAGATAACAAGGTGCAAAGCTGGAAGAACACAGGGTCTGAAGAAGGGTCCAGAACCAAAACGTCAGCTTTCCTGCTCCTCTGATGCTGCTTGGCCTGCTGTGTTCATCCAGCTCTACACCTTATCATCTCAGATTCTACAGCATCGGCAGTTCCTATTATCTTTAAATTCAGTCAGCTGCTTTAATGTTTGTCTGAGCTGTGTCAAAGCCTCTGAACCTAAGCCTCTGAACCACTAGTCCATTGATATTACTAATATGCAAACATCTCCCCAAGATTAATGTAGGGTCACTGGACCTGAAATATTAACTCTTATTTCTCTGAGGCTTTCTAGCGATTTCTGTTTTTGTTATCTACCTATGATTGTTCATTCATAGTGGATCCCTGTTCTCCAATGTATTTAATTTCAGTTTTGTATTCTCTACTCCATAGCCTCATCCTGCACTAACCCTTGCAACCTCAGTCAGCCTAATACACTCCATCCATTTGACTAACGTGGTTTGTTTTTGTCCATTCTTTTCCAACAAAGTTGGGTTAGAAGCTTCAGCACCTTGCCTCTGTGGCACTGGAATCATTGCTGTACTAGACAAACAATATTTGGATGCATTGAGTCAATACACACATGTGAAATCCATATTCCATACAGAGTGCTGAGCTGTAGCAACTAAACCACACCAAGTTATGTGTCTTTCGCGCTTCTTTGTAACATTCAAAGCAGAGATAAAATTACTTTAAAATACCTTCAAAGGACTACAGATAATGCCAAGAAACACAATAATAGCATTATACGTCAGCAGAATCCCTAAGCTTCAAGTTGAAATTACTATACACAAACAATCAACACTCAAAGATGTCCCAAAGGTGACTTTCCACTGTAGGCTCCTCTAGTGATAACTTTTGTGACTCTTTGAGCTTCAAGTACAGTTGAAAGCTATTTTGAGCTTAGGCATTAAAGTTTTAGGCCTCCCCTGTTGGATATATTGGCTCAGATCTTCCTTATTTCCAAACTTACCAGTATATAATGTAGATAATTACATATTGATGAGTTCCTAGCCAGAAGCCTTCTGTTCTGAAGCAGTGGAGACCAATCAAACAATGCTCACAGCCAGCAGTGGAGTCAATCAGTGTAGAATCCACCTTCCCTTTCTGGCCAGTAAGTGTACTGTATTACGTGGCTTAAATGCAGCAAATTTGAAAGCTACAGAGAGCAGGTGGTGGTGGGGTTAAGAGGCAGGTGGGTGAGGGTGGTAGGGTTCCAGATAGGTGAGACAGAATAGAGTGCCAGTTAAGTCAAGAGAGGTAGAGTAGCGTGTGGTGAGGGGTTAGTGTGGTATGTACGTGGAATGAGTTCTCAGGATATTTCCAAGAGTCAGCTTGGAGAAGGTTTTGAGTATGATATAGTCAGGTCAGGTCAGGGGGCATTGATATCACGTCAGAAGGGGTGGGGTACGGTCAGATCTGGCAAGTTTGGGTTGGGGAGTGTTGAATTAAAGGTGAGTATCAGCTCTAGCAGAGTGGAGCTGAGGGTAGGCAATGTTAAGTTGGAGGGCTGATATCCGGCCCAGTGAGAGTAGGGCAGGAGTTGTTGGGTAAGTGGGGGTGGGGCAACTGTTGGGCTGTAGAGTGGAGAGGTGGTAGCCTGGTCGAAGTGCATTGGAGTTGATGGTAGGGTGGAGTTAGTAGTAATGGTATATCAGTGATGAATTAGAGGTTCAGTTTCTTAAGCTGAAGTAGATTGGAACAATCTGAACTCTCTAATTCAGGGTTTGGCATTTTTTCTGAGAGTTCTAGACATCGGATAATTGCTCCAAGGAAATTTTGACCTCCAGGTTAATTCCTGTTGGTTCAGCTTGTTATGGATTAGACCAGACTCACTAAAAATATTTTAAGAAGGTAGCTTAGACACTAACTTTCTCTTATTTTAAAGGCAAATGTGAACTGCCATGTTCCAGATGCAATATAGCTGGTCAAACTACTCAGTATTAAGCAAAACACAATTTGTTTAAACACTATAGTTAAAATACAAACAAAAGAAAGAGGAATTTAGAATAACTTAACTCTATTGGAAAACTTAACAGAATAATAGATACAGCAACTGTTACTAATTGACTGTTCCAATATAGTAAGATCCCATAAACACACCGCTTGGCAAAAAGGAAACTTCAGACACAGATTCTCACATGCAGTTCTCCAGTCCAGGAGGATAAAGAAACATCAAGAGGAAATTCAAAGAGAATAGAAGTCAGGAGACATTTACTGAATCTTTCGACTCTGTCGAGACCCCAACAGCTTCCGATGTTACTGAAAAATCAAAACCCAGAGATCCTGATCTGTGAGAGCTGGCCACACCCATTCATGTATTTAAAAAAAAAGCCAAGACCCCTCAATTGTTTACTCAAGTGGTCTTCACTAGCCATCTCAATACCTCTTGTTCAATCTCTTTCTTTGAAGGAACTAGGGAAAAAAACCTCTTAAAGCCGTAGCATCGTCACAAGCTGTGTTGAGATTATACTTGGCCCTAAAGTGAAACCCTAAACTCAACAGTTACAAAGACCACCTTAGCATCAGAATTTTAGGTTAATAATACTCAGGTGTTGATTATTTTTGCCTTGGTGACCACTCCGGAGTTAACTGAAACCTAAAAAAAAGGTGCAAACTTTCTCTGACTCTACTTGTTCAAGCCTTTCTAAACTTTAAAGACATATGTTTGGTTACCTCTCAGCCATCTCTTTTCATGGGAAAGGAAAGTTCCATCCATTCCTGTTAGGGATAATCTTGGAAGTGCTGGAAGTCTTTGTAAATCCCTTTTGAATCTTGTTCCAGGCCCTCATATCTGTTTCACAATATGACATTCGAAACTGTGCACAGTATCCTACTTCATTTTTCAATTCTATTTGGTCAAGAAATAAATTGTAGAGCTTGCTTTGGTTTTTTATGGCCTTATTAATCTGTATCTAACTGAGCGATTTCTGCATTTGTACTTCCAAATCCCCATGTTCATTTATTACACACAAATTTTTATTTCAGAAGCAATGCGAGACCTCTTTAATTCCTTTCATAAAATGTAATCCCTTTCACAACTCTGTTGAAATTTAATAAATGTTGGTGTTTTTACATTTGACTATTGGGCTTAAGATTGTACAAACATCCTGTACGTGTATGAACATTATTTGCAGCCTACTTTAAGTATTGATGGTTGATGCAGGCTTTCAACTTTAAAAAAAGAGAAACTCACATCTATATTTAATCTTTTATGACTCAGGGCTGTCCCAAATAAAAACTGATAGAGTGGAGTCATTATTGTAACGAAGGTCATAACCTATCCACAACAAGCCCCCACAGATAGCAATACGATCATGACCAGATCACTAATTTTTAGTGATGCTGGGTTGATTGTGGAATAAATACTAGCCAGGAGATCCGTGAGAACTCCATGGATCTTCCTTGAAATAGTAGAATGGAACCATTTGCATCTTTCCAAGTAGGCAGACAGTTTAACATTTCAAGTGTAAGGCAGCACTAACTTGGGCTTTGTCTCTAGCAGTATATGTTTACCTGATGGGGCTATATGTAACTTATCTCTTGGATTGTAAGAAACTAGTGTACGGGCAATGTGTTAATAAAAGATCCAACAGGCATTTATTGCAACCCAATATCACATTCACTGTCTGGGATAATATCAAGCTAACTGATGAAGAAGAGTAGCAGACTTTCATCAGCATGTCATGCTTCAAGAAGTTAAGATGGAGTCTGAGACATTTATACCCGCAGGACACATGCTCTGCTATGGTGATGATATCATGAACATGTCCCTGAAAGGTATACTGACATATTAAATGAGTTACAACATGAGCAGCACCTCTGATAGTGCTGCATTCCCATTAATATGGTAGTAGAATGCCAGCTAGACTTGTACTTAAGTCTCTAAGTGGGTCATAAAATTAGAGCATTCCATCTCAGATCTTGTTAGCCATCAAACTCTGACTGACAAATGTGCAGTGAGGACATTTTGTTTCCTACTTTATGAATATCTTCCATAATAACTGACAAATTTCAAATGGAATTTCATAATTTTAAATCATACCACTGATGACAATGACAATAACAAAAACAAACTTGTAGTCTACAAATTGTGATTTGCAGAATGTAATCATGAGTTATTAATATATACTGCATTGTCAAATTAAAAAAAACTTTAACTAATGTTAAACTGTCAAAACTTGAGGCTGCAAAATGACAAGCTGTAGGCTTCATGACATTACATAGTGCCTCACGAAATTAAGATTGGTTTTGCAATGCAAAATAGAAAATTTAAAACAAGATAAACCTAAATTATATCGTGCTTTCTTTTATGAAAGAGAAACAACAGGCACCAGAATTCTAATAAAAGATGGCTGTTTGAGATTTTATTTTTATCATGCAATTCTGATCCTAATAAATGATCACAATAATTTGAATTTGCTTGAAAGTGTTATTAAAGGCCTCAATTAATTTAACATTATACACTGTATAGATAGGGAGAGGCGTGGAACAGTGATAATGTCACTGTACAAGTAACCCAAAGTCAAAGTTAAAGTTCTAATTTCATGGATTGAAATTACCCCATGGTAGCTGGCACCATTTAAGTTTGATTAATAAAAAAATATAGGGTAGAATCTTAT
This sequence comes from Rhincodon typus, assembly GCF_021869965.1. Taxonomy (NCBI): domain Eukaryota; kingdom Metazoa; phylum Chordata; class Chondrichthyes; order Orectolobiformes; family Rhincodontidae; genus Rhincodon; species Rhincodon typus. Next base: position 89,340,398 of record NC_063337.1, on the reverse strand, counting down.
AAGGATCTGAGTGACATGGGTTATAATGAAATTTGTGACAGAGTCAGACAAGGCTTAGAAAATCATGACAGGTATTCATAAGGTTAATAGTAGGTGTCTTTTCCCTAGGATGGGGGTTTCAAGACTAGGGGGCATATTTTTAAGGTGAGAGGAGAGAGATTTAAAAAAAAAGATATGAGGGGCAATTGTTTTACACAGAGGGTGTTCGCGTGTGGAATGAGCTTTCTGAGGAAGTGATGGATGCGGGCACAGTTACAATGTTTAAAAGACTCTTAAATAAGTACATGAACAGGAAAGGTCTCAAGGGGTATGGGCCAGGAGGAGACAGGTGAGACTAGTTTAGTTTGAGATTACGTTCAGCGTGGACTGGTTAAATCGAAGGGTCTGTCCCTATGCTGTATGACTCTATGGTTTTAAGGTCTTTTGACGGATGGTGCAATGGGATTCTCACTGGGACACAGCCAGTTCCCAACTAAAAGAAAACATTATTTTTGGTCAGGGGATATGACTGACTACAAACTGGGAAGTGGGCAAAGTTGGTGCAGTAGGGCTAGCATCAACAATCAGGAGAATTGTGTACCATCAATTGGGGAGTTGCAAAGACATCAGCCAGAGGTCTGGTTAGTCGTGTCTTGGAGCTTGGCATTAAAGTCAGTCAGAGGTCAGGGGTGATTACATTCCTGAGTATCAATCCATTGATCATTCAGGAGGTTGCAATGGGAACCCATGGGGCAGTGGAAGGATTTCTGCCAAGCAGTGTTGGGGAGTGAAGGCTGAGGGATGTTTGTAAAGGTGAGAATGAGAATAGATACTGTCAGTAACCATCGACAAGGCCATCACAGGGGGGAGAGCACATGAGCAGGGTGGTCAGCAATAATGTGTCATGTCGAGGCTTTAGGGCCAGGGAGGACATTCAGAGCGAAATGGGTGGAAATGGGCTGTTGTGGTAGTGTGAGGAAAAGGGGACATGAGGGTTCCAAGTAGGCTCGGTGTATTTGGTAAACAGAGGAACCCAGTGCTTCCACCACGCATATCCAACACATCATCCTCTGACACTTCCGCCATCTGCAATCCGACCCCACCACCAAAGGCATTTTTCCCTCCCCACCCTTAGCTGCTTTCCGGAGGGACCACTCTCTCCGTGACTCCCTTGTCCGCTCCACACTCCCCTCCAGCCCCACCACACCCGGCACTTTTCCCTGCAACCGCAGGAAGTGCTACACCTGTCCCCACACCTCCTCCCTCACCTCCATCCCAGGTCCCAAGAAAACTTTCCACATCAAGCAGATGTTCACCTGCACATCTGCTAATGTGGTATACTGCATCTGCTGTATCCGTTGTGGCCTCCTCTACATCGGGGAAACTAAGCGGAGGCTTGGAGACCGCTTTGCAGAACACCTACGCTCAATTCGCAATAAACAACTGCACCTCCCAGTCGCGAACCATTTCAACTCCCCCTCCCATTCCTCAGGCGACATGTCCATCCTGGGCCCCCTGCAGTGCCACAACGATGCCACCCGAAGGTTGCAGGAACAGCAACTCATATTCCGCTTGGGAACCCTGCAGCCCAATGGTATCAATGTGAGTTTCACAAGTTTCAAAATCTCCCCTCCCCCTACCGCATCCCAAAACCAGCCCAGCTCATCCCCGCCTCCCTAACCTGTTCTTCCTCCCACCTATCCCGTCCTCCCACCTCAAGCTGCACCCCCATCTCCTACCTACTAACCTCATCCCCCCGCCCCCTTGACCTGTCCGTCCTCCCTGGACTGACCTATCTCCTCCCTACCTCCCCACCTACACTCACCTTTACTGGCTCCATCCTCACCTCTTTGACCTGTTCTCCCTATTTATTTCAGAACCCCCTTCCCCTCCCCCATTTCTGATGAAGGGTCTAGACCTGAAACATCAGCCTTCCTGCTCCTCTGATGCTGCTTGGCCTGCTGTGTTCATCCAGCTCTACACCTTGTTATCTCAGATTCTCCAGCATCTGCAGTTCCTACTATCTCTGTCCACCACGAGCCGTGTTCCCTGCCATCATTCTCTGGATGAAAAGTGCAATTAGAAAATGGCTGGGACAACATTCAAGCTGGACAGAGTGTCAGTCTGATGGGTGAAAACGTGGGATCCACCTTTTTTGGACATTAAATGGACAGCCATAAGCAAACCCCAGCTACATTTAACTTGCAATGGCCCAAGATGAACAATTATTCATGCAATTTCTAAAGGTGCTATGGGAGGAACATGCTATTGCTTCATTGTCTAAGTTCAATGATGGTCTGTACTGAGTGCAGTGAGAAGTTGCATGCTTGATATGGGTCTGGGATAGGAAGGGTTCCTGAATGCAGTAGATACTTGCTTTTGCTGTGAAGTGGCTGGTCACTGAGCAAGCGTGGCTCATTCACCTCATGGCTGCACATGCTTTCGGACTGAGGCTGAAGCTATATGAATAATGGTGACATGGCTCTTGTTATCAGCTGTTGCTTGTTTCACTCGATGGAGGGTTGTGTGCAACCCTTGTCTGCTGGATATGCCACACTAACCATTCTGAGACCAGAGAACATCTTTTGCTCCTTGTGTTCCTAGTATAGGTCATATCAACGAAGACTTCTGCACCCTGCCCCTGGTGGGATGTTGATTGCTGTGGCTGCCTTCCTAAGAGGAGCAGCAGCAGGCCACTGTACAGGATGAGGAGGACGCAGCTGAGGGAGAGGTCAGAGCCACAGGGCTCCTCAGAACAGCTGGGGTCCTCAGGACATCCAGAATTTTTCATGCCGGATTCTATTTCCTAGGAATGAGAGAGGCACAGCGGTGACACAAGCTCTGTATGTCCTGGGACACTGTGGTGGAAATATACCGGATGCTGGAATAGGCCGCGAGGCCTGCAGAGACCATCCTCTCCCAGTGGCTGTGAAGGTGACAGCTGAACTGAGCCTCTATGTATCTGGGTCCTTCCTGGGAATGTCGGGTGACTAGCGTACCATCTCTCAGTTGTCCTCCCACAAATACATCAAGACAGTGACCTCTGTGGATGATCACACCAGTTCATTTTGTTTCCTGATGGGAGCATCCGTGCTACAGCCAAGTAGTAGGGTTTGGACACATAGCTGAGAACCAGGGAGCCATCGACTGTTCATACCAGCCACTGAGAGAGCTGTAGTATAACACAGTGGCATTCATCAAACCGAAGGGCTTTCATTCCATTAATGTCCTGGTGGTCTGTGATCACTGTTGGCACTTACTGGAGGTGTGTGCCCACTACCCTGGCAGCTGCCATGTCTCCTACATCCTGGAGTGCTCTTGTGTAATTGGTGTCTTTGAGGGTCTAGAAGACTTCCAAGGCTAGTAATTGAGAACATGGGATGCCTGCTGTAAGCATGCCTCATGAGACAATTGAGCAACTTCTTGAGTGATAATCAATGCAGATACAATATAATGCCACTCATGCTTTGACCATGGCCATGGTGGAATAGCATATGGGCATGTTGAAGATGTGGTACCACTGCTTGGATCAGTCTGGAGAGGCCCTCCAGTATAATCCAGACAAAGTGTCCTCTATCATCCTGCTGTGCTATGCTCTGCACAATTGGAGCAGCCAATAACGTGATGTGATAGAGGCTGAGGAACTGGGGGAATAGGAGCAGTCTTCCAAGAGTAGGATAAGGACTTCGGGACGAGGAAGCTGTGAAAGAGTTCAGCTGTACCATATGGTACTAACCAGAAAAGACAAGACTGACATCCGGTTCCAGTAGATGTGGAAAAGGCATTTGCAAACTACAAAAAATCATTGGTCATCATGTCAGTGATTTGGATCGCATTGTGGGGTGAACTTCAACTTCCATTGGTTTGTTTCTGCTCCTTTTTTGCTGGCTGTAAGCAAAAACTCATGTTTGGAATTGTCTGATTGATTGCCTGTTAATGATGTTCCCTACTTTCAATGACTAACAGCTCGTCTGCAGTGGGCACTAGGGCCAGAGTTGCAGTGATTTAGAGGGTAGTTAGATGGGACAGGTATTTGTGTGGCCTGGTAATTAAACAGTGCCTAGGGTGGGAGAGTGTTGCTGAATGTGTGAAGGAATGTCAGCCATGCTATATTTGTGCTATGAACAGTGTGCTTGTGCCAAGACATTGTGTGTGATGTCAACGTTGCATTGCCAATGGTTCTCCAGGTGCACAGTGGTCTTTCAAAGATGGTGTGGAAGAGGGTTGCTTGTTTTTCAGCCAGTATCTGCTGAATAGTGAGTTCTTCCAGAATGACATGCAATAAAATGGAGATAGTCAGATGTGATGGGCACCATAGGGGAAGGATAGATATGTAATGTAGTGAGTTTGGTAAGATATGGCAATAAAATTCATCAGGACACATAGTAAAAAGTCCTCCAAAAAACTTGATACAACTTGCACTTAGCCAAAAATAAATAAGATTAGCTCAAATAAGTAGTTTCAGTATCATGAAGCTGTCTTCAATTGTTGTGATAATCCTTTCAATTCACTAGTATCCTTTGGGAAAATAAACTTACAATTTTACTCGTCTGAACTACATGTAACTCCAGATCTATAGGAAGGTAGTTGACTCCAACTGCTGTCTGAAATGGCCTAGCAAGATGCTTAGCTCAATGGTAATTAAGACTGGGGAAGAAGTAATGGGCTTGTCTGTAAGACACATGTGCCATCGAAAGATCAAAAACAGAGCAATATGTATGGAGCAAGGTACAAGTGCTCCGCACACCTAATTCCTGAATGTGTGGAATGCTTCAACTGACATACCAGCTTTTCTTTGGATAGCTCACAGCTGAGTGAGATTCCTGGTGGGAAGGGTCAAGGGGAGAAAGGAAAGACCAGTTGCATCTAGATCAAGGAGGTCTCAGTATTTAGATGGTCCAGTGTACTCTCTCCCCACCTGTTGAGATCAAAGCTAATCTCCTTCAAGATGGCTCTCAGAATATCTTCTGAATATTTCTGCTGGGTGCCATTTTACCGTTGACCAATTGTGAGCTCGGAGTAGACAGCACACTTTCGAAGGAGAAAGTTTGACATTCTAATGCAACGGCATGTCCAATGTAGTGACCATGCATGAATGGTCGCCTTTTTCTTCAGGATCCCTGCTTGCTAAGGACCCTTGTGTTTGTATGGTGATTCATTCAGATGGCACATAGGATTTTTCATAGGCAGCATTGACAATACATTTTGGGCTCAGGTGTCAATGATACGTTAACAAGGTTTCCATGTCATAGAGCAGTGGCAGAAGAATGACTGTTTTTTAGACTGTGATCTTAATGCCTATCTGCAGGTGATGGTAAGTGAACAGCCATTTAAACAGCTTCCTGAGCAGAAGCTCATGCACTGGATCCTATGAAGGATCTCCAAGTCTTTCGTCGCTGACTGCAACACGTGGCTACCAAGGTAATGGTCAACTGCCTCGTGCCCATTATTGAGAGCTGGCAGGCATTGCAAGTACAAAGCATCTGCTTAATGATCCTCCCAGCAGCTGCTCATAACAAAAGCTTCAACTCCTTAACTATTTTGTGCTAAATGTAGACTACAGTGATTGTTCTGCTCAAGACTCCATCTTGGCCACTCCTCAGCATCTAAAATATCAGCGAAAAATCATCTCTAAATATTTTCAAATTAAAGTAGACATTTTACAATTGAAAACAGAAACCTCTGAATTTTGTTTGTACTCATGTTATTGGGTTGATTGATAACCTTTATAACCTTTCTCAATTACTGCATTTACACAGAAAACTCAATCCAGATCAAATTTATTGATCTAAGCAGAATGTGATTTTTCTCCGTGTTTACACTAACATCTTGTTCCTAAAGCTATGTTTGTCTTGGATTATTTCAAATTAATTTCATGCCTACACTGTGTTTGAAAGGATGAACTAGCACGAATTGGATCACATACGTAATGAGTATTCAACTGCAGCTGTCCAGTTACTGACAAGAGCAAGGCGTACAGTTTCAGACTAATTAAAAACTGAGCAAATTAATTTGCACCAGTGAATTTCACTCACTTTCATTCTGGAAGTTTAAATTTAGTGTTGAACAAAATTAGCAGCTCCTGTGTTAGTTGGACAATGTGAATTCCAATTCATGTTTCTTTCAATGTATTTCACAATCCATCAGAAAATGTGTTACAGATATATCAGGCCCCAACTGGAAAATTAAAAAGGTACAAAAGGAAAATAATTTGGATGCTGAAAGTTTGAAATGAAAATTTAACAAAATGCTAGAAAGACACACAGTCTGCAAGGAGAAAGTCTTTTTCACTGACTTACGGGGATGAAAATTGGGAGAGCTATCCAACAGACCAGTCAAGTAACAGCATGACATGACCATTTTCACTGTATCACACTTTGTAGACTCTTCTATCACTATCACTTTCACAGACAGAACCATCAAAGATGGAAGGATCAGTGCTGGGACCACATTTATTTATAATATATTATAATATATAATATATATATTAATGACTTGGATAATGGAAGTGAATGTACTATTATTAAGTTTGAGGATGACACAAAAATAGATGGGAAGGAAAGTAGTTAGGATGACCAGAGTCCATTGACAGATTAAATGAGTGGGCAGAAACTTGGCAGATGGAATATCATGTGGGAAAATATGTGGTTATGCACTTTGGCAGGACGAATAGATGAGCTGAATATTATTTAAATAGGAAAAAGACCGCACAAAGCTGAAACACAGCGGGTTTGGGGAGTTTCGTGCATGAATCACAAAAGCTAACAGCCACTTTCAGCATGTAGTAGGGAAGGCAAATGGAATATTGGTCTTTATTTCAAAGGAAATGGAGTATAGAAATATGGAAGTATTGGTAAAACTATATAAGGCACTAGTTAGACCATATCTCGAATAATATGATCAGTTTTTGGCCCCTTGTGTAAGGAAAGATATACTAGCATTGAAGACAGTCCACTGAAAGTTCACTAGATTGATTCAGTGCATGAAGAGAGGTTGAGTATGTTGGCCTGTGCTCATTGAATTTTGGAAGAATGAGAGGACTCCTAGTGAAACATATAAGATTCTTAGGAGCCTTGACTAGGTACATGTGGAATGGTTGTTTCCCCTCGTGAGAGAGTCTAGGATTTGAGGGCATAACTTAAAATTAAGAGGTCACCCATTTAGATCAGAAATGAGGAAGGATATTTTCTCACAGAGGAAAGTGAATGTAGATGCTAAGGCTGGATCATTAGGTACATTCAAGGTGGATATAAATGGATTTTTAATCATTGGCACCATTTGCAATGGTGCAAATAAGAGTGTTTGCATGTTCTGGTAGGTCCAGACAGCAGAGAAAACCATTCCACAAATACCAAAGAGGATGGCCATCTCACCAATGTGTAGATAGAGCCCTGAGCTTCCAATCTCGTGCCAACAGAAACCAGAGTGGTTCCGTGAGTCCTCAAAATTTGGCTGTGTACCCCATAAAGTCAACAACAACATAAGGTCAACATTGTAAGGAAAGATCCTGATGGTTACCGCCCATTCCCATTTTTCAGCTGATAAATCAGTGCTATTCCAAGCTGAACAGCATGTAGAAGAAGTTCAGAGGATGGCAAAGACATAGAATGTACTCTGGACAGAGGACTTTAATATGCATTATCAAACTCAGTAACAGCACTATTACCCTGAAGAAAGTATCTCAGACTGAGTCTGTGGCAGGTCATGAAAAAGCAGGAGCAGAAAAACAATTTAATGTTGTCCTGCCCAATCTATTGGTCACAGAAGCATTTGTCCATGACAGCATTGGTAGAAGGGACCGCCACATAGTTCTTGCGGAGGCAAAGTCCTGTTTCTCACTGAGAATATCCTGCATCATGCTTTGCAGCATAGCAGAATGAGAATATGTAAAAGTGAGGTGTCAATGTGGGGAAGCTACAACACAAGACTATTGCATGCCAAGTAGCAGAAGCAGCATATTAACAGACAGAGGTAATCTATCCCACAACCTATAAGTCAGATAAAATTTGTGCAGCATTGCCACATCAGTTATGAATGTTTGGATAATGAAACAATTGTTAGGGAGTGGAGATTCCTTGAATGTCCCCATCCTCAAAGATGGTGGAGCTCAGCACATCAATGCAGCTGTTTCAGTGCATTTACATAACAAACCAACAACACGGAAAATTGTATCTTGTCCCGAATAGAAGAAGAAATTCAAGCCAACTAAATGCACCAGCAGTCTGCTCACAATCATCAGGAAATTGATGGAAGGTGTTATTGACAGGGCTATCAAATGGAACTTACAAATATCTTACCACTGAATTATTAATGACATTCAACCTATATACCCTAACTAGACTTAAAAAGGCAAATAAAAGTTCCTTTAATCATTTTACCACAGTATTTTTTAAAAAATGGTTAGCTCAGTAAGACTTATTCGTACTAGTGTTCTAATGGTGTACATGTGGTTATATTTACTTTGCTAGTAGTTTCTGGACTGCAACGGCTTTCTCTTAGTTGACTTGCCGAGCTGGTTTGTTGTTCCACAGACGTTTCGTTACCATGCTTGGGAACATCCTCAATGCAGCCTCCGTTGAAGCATTGGTGTGTTTTCTAGCCTGATTTTTAAACTCTGGGGTCCTTGAGATGGATTGCCTCACTTCCGGTTTTCCTTCGTAGTGGAATGTATATGGGGTCGAGTTCAATGTGTTTATTAATAGCATGCTTCGTAGAGTACCATGCTTCTAGGAATTCTCGTGTTTGTCTCTGCCCAGCCTGTCCCAGGATCTTGGTGTTGTCCCAGTCGAAGTCGTGGTTCTCCATGTCCATGTGGATTGAGAGGAGTGAGTATTGGTCGTATCGTTTTGTAGCCAGTTGGTATTCATGTACTCTTGTTGTTAGTTTCCTTCCTGTTTGTCCAATGTAGTGTTTCTCGCAGTCTCTGCAGGGGATCTTGTAGATGACATCGGTCCTGTCCATGGCAGGGAGTGGGTCCTTAGTTCGGGTGAGCAGTTGTCGTAGGGTTGACGTAGGCTTTTGTGCCACTCTGATGCCCAGCGGTCGTAGGAGTCTTGTGGTGAGTTCTGACCTGTTTCTGATATAGGGTATTGTAATGAGTGTGTCGGGGCGTGTAGTCTCTTTCTGATGCTGTTCGTGTAGACATCTTCTGACCCAATTCTTTGGATATCCATTATCCTTGAAAACCTGGAAGAGGTATTCTTCTTCTTGGTGTAGTTCCGTGTTGCTGCAGTGTGTTGTTGCCCTTTTAAACAGTGTTCACACGCAGCTTCGTTTGTGTGTGCTGGGATGGTTACTGTAGAAGCATGGCACTCCACGAAGCATGCTATTAATAAACACATTGAACTGGACCCCATATACATTACACATAACGAAGGAAAACCGGAAGTGAGGCAATCCATCTCAACGGACCCCAGAGTTTAAAAACCAGGCGGGAAAACACACCAACACTTCATCGGAGGCTGCACTGAGGATATTATCAAGCATGGTAATGAAACATCTGCGAAACAAGAAACCAGCTCGACAAGTCAACCAACACCCACAACCCGAGCTACAAATCTACTCCAAAACCTTACTGAGGAGTAAATACTTTTAGAATGTGATATTTAAGTAAAACTTAATACATTTAAGTCTCTGCCTTTGTTTTAAAGTAAAAGACACTTATCGAAAGACTATCGAGATGTGTCCTGGCCAGAAGTAGACCAAACTGTGGCAAATTTAAAGAGAACTTTCATTTGTAACACACAGATTTAGTAGCCATTACAGTCCGTAACGCTCTTCATGTTTATGATTGAGATTGTGAAGAACGTATGTTTCCAAACTACATAATACTGAGTCTGAGTTAAATAATGAAATGATTAATTAAATCCTGTTCACGATAAATTGATTTGCAAGCAGACAGGATTTCTATCCAAATTATTGCTTCCCATAATTACAGTTTTGTAGGTTACAAATAGTTTAATAATTCAAAGCCTATCTTAACACATTCTCTGTGTTCTCAAAGTTTTGCTTAATTCGTGATATGAATACATCATAAGCAAATTTGATAAGTCCATTATGCCACTTTCAACTTTAATATAATTGCATAGATAGAAATAAACTTTAAAAAAACAAATGCCTAAATCATAATGTGTTAATAAAATGCAGTTCAAATTTCTAGACTTTGACAAAGCTATTATCTTTGATGATATAAAATTTAATCTGAATTCAAACAGTTCACCCACCTTCTCTTCCAAAATCACCATTTCTAATTTACCTTCGTTAATGCAGTATTAGCAACTGTAGTAAAATCACAAAACTTTTTAAATTAGGCTTTCATGTGTCAGTTACTGTTTACTTTTTGAAATTAATTAAAGTTCAAAACTGCAGGAGGACTGTACTGTGATGACTGTGAATTTGTTTCAAGGAAATTAACATAAGTAATGTAAGTGAGCAGTGCAGGCTCAGGGCCATATCAAATAATCCCAGCGATTAGATTTTGATGCCATTGAACAATTAGTTATAGAATTTCACAGACATGTACATATATGTGTTGTGCCTCATTCATTTCTTCAAGCATCAAAGTGTTCCATTTTCTTATTGGGAGTGTGGCTTAGGTTATCCATTATTGTCATTTGTGACATTCATTTTGCTCAAAGCTGCATTGACATGCAAAAGCAATGTGCTCAAAGCAGAAGATGAGCAAGAAAAAAATGCAAAGAATGATTTAAACTCCCATCCACCAATTAAGTCTTTAAAGCGATTTATTGAGCTTATCTGTCACAATTCTATGATTATTTTAACCTTAGAAGAATGAGTGAACAGAAAATCAGCCCCAAGCTCTGTGCAAGGACAGGTTGTGAGAACATATAGATTAAATCATTAGTTAGTCTTTCAACCAAAACCAGCAGGCTATATGTGTCCTTTTGTTATGGTAAGGTCACAATTGATGGAAAGTGGTCATATTTTTGCTTATGGTGAAGTAACACATTTTAATGTATTTGTGAGGGAATTTTACAGTGTTTGCCCTTCAGGTAAGACATGAAGCCTTTTGTTTACTTTTCCACATGAATGTCCACAATCTCAATGTTAACAGAAATATTGAGTTGGGAGGGATGTTTCCAAACAATTAGCTTGTCTAATGCACAACTCTTGTTTTTTAGTCGTAACTTTGTTCTCAAAGTGAGAAACCCTGCATCTAAACATTACTTGAGGTAACAACGTGTAGAGCTGGATGAAAACAGCAGGTCAAGCAGCATCAGAGGAGCAGGAAAGCTGACTTTTCGGGTCTAGACCCTTCTTCAGAAATG
>NC_063337.1:89315729-89328731 GCF_021869965.1 Rhincodon typus | reverse complement strand
TCTCCATTCATAGCTATTCACACTCCTAGCCAGATCATTATCCATTCCTTTGTCTGTTCTTCTCTGTCTTTGGGCTCTATCCCCACCTGTCGTTTACTCCTTACCCCCTCCCCCCATCCTATCTTCTGCATATCAACTGACATTTTTCTAGCTACCATCAGTTCTGAGGAAGGGTCACTGGACCCGAAATGTTAACTCTGATTTCTCTTCACAGATGCTGCCAGACCTGCTGAGCTTTTCCAGGAACTTCTGTTTTTGTTTCTCATTTACAGCACATGCAGTTCTTTCGGTTTTTAATCCTGCATCTATGTCTGGCTTCTTCTCAGGAGTCTTGATGGATGGCAGGATAGGATGGTCTTTTGTTTGAATCAAGAGCTCAAAATGTAAGCTAATGGCCTGATTGGAACAAAGACAGAACAGAGGTGCTCGATGACTGGCACTGAGTAAGGAATCCAAACATGTGTACAGATCTGAATGATCCATTGCCCTGGCCTACAAACAAGCTGACATTGAGGGAGTGCAATCACTTTTCATTGATAAAAATCCCAAGTTAGTAATGGGGTAAGGCCATGCACGTGCACTAAATGGAAATTTGAACCTGGGGAAGCCTGCTACACAGATGAAGCCCAGTGCTCTCGTTTCACTCTATTCATGGAGAGATGAATATTATAACAATTCTCATATATGTTTGCCTATTGTTCTAATAAAAATGAACTTTTAAAGTAATTTCTTAATATAATAAGGAAATGTGAATCCAAATAGTTCTTTTTGGAATTGTACTGTCATTTTATATTAATTTGGTAATATTTAGTGCATGGACAAAGGCTGTTAAGTATAGATCACGAAACTGTTTATATCTCATAGAGAGTTGATAAACTGGGATGACAATAAGCAAGCCTAGATAAACTAATTTCTGGAAAGTGGGCCATGTTAATACTCCTACTGGGATTTTGACAAGATGTGGCCTCATTTCTGTTCTTTTTTGTTTGCATTAACGCAGGATGTGCATTCATGAGCACAAACATATATCAATGTATGAACTGGAAGCTAGTTGAAAGGCAACTCTGTAAAATTTAAGCCAGATGCTGCCTGGTCACCTTTCAGTCCTTAAAGATGAGAAAACAGCTCTATATCCGTTAACAACTATCTATATTCAGGGAGAAGGATGGCTGTCAGCCCGACAGCGCACCATCAGAATTTCTCAGATCGTGATTTGTCACTGCTTATAGAGCAAGCTTTACCTTTGGTACAGACATGAATATTATTGTACTAATGCCTTTGAAATGCAGCATCTGGATCACATGATAAATATTTTTTTTCAAAAGGTGGTGTCAGAGAGGTAAAGTTAATGAGACAGGAGTGAGAAAATGAATAGCATGTGCAGTTATATAGGGTAGCGTAATGGCAGTAGAGATTTGAGAGAACAAGTGTCAGTTATTACAGAGGAAAAGGATGAACACTAAGTGTATTGTTGGCTGTGTCCTAACTCACAATGCGTTCATAACCCCTGGACTTCCACTTATATTGGCTGTCAGTCTGGCAACATCTCAAATTGAAAATTCTCATCCTTGTTTTCAAATCCCTACATTGCTTTACTCTTCTGTGTGCTTGTGACATCCTGCAGCCCTATATCCAGCCAAAAATACCTCCACGTCTCCTATTCTGACACCTTGCATGTTTTCAATTTTCAATGCTCCACTTTTGTCAGCTGGTCCTTCAGTTACCAAGGCCTGAAGGTCTCGAATTCACTTCTTAAGTCTCAACCTTGCCATCCTCCTTTGAAACATTCTTTAAAATGAGCCATTTGGTCAAAGCTTTTTGACCAAACTGTCTGAATTATTTTTCTAGGTGGTTCAATGTCAAAAGTTGTTCGATAATGCTCCTATGAAAATCATTAGAATATTTTTACTATTAAAGGAATTGCATAAACAAAAGTTGTTGTTGCTGTTAAAATATTCAGATATAGCATGTTTCAACAAGTGAGCAGGCTATGGGAAATTAAGCATTTCAAGTCACAAATGTTTGCAGGCAGGCAGTCATTGAAGGTGACTTGGAAATATGTCATTGCTTCCAACATTTAATTGTTCTTTGTTTGGTAAAGAAGCTTCACATTGTTTAAAATCTTTTTGAATTCATCGCTAATTTGTCATGCTTCTCAGAAGCCTCCTCTATAAATGATATCTTCTTGTCGTCATTGATCATCTTTACAAAGAAACATTAGCTGGCACAACTAATATTTTCTTAGCAAATAGATGCCCATGTGGATTTAACTGATGGCAATAAAGAAAGTTTTGAAAACAGGGGAGTTCTTTTTATTGCTGTGCCGCCAGGTGGGGGTAAAGATACGATGTTCCTCTTCTCAGGAAAATTCCAAATGATTTGAGCAAATATTTCAGGTGACTGTGACCACCTGGCCCTTAAATTCTTGTTGGGTTGCATCTGAAAAAGGTTGTAGTTTGGAATATCAATAACTATACTGGTATTTTGTCTTGCAATCTAAATCCTCTTATCACTCCTTATACAGGACATACAGCATCTATTTATCTAACATAAATCTCTGAAAACAATGTCCATCAAACAACGCATGACATCAATACTTCCTGAATGATCCTTCCTCATTGTAATCTAAGCATTTGTGAAAAACCAGCAGGTATCCACAACAATGGAATTAGCACAGTGGAGTCAAAAATGAAACTATGTCATTGTTGCACTATTAATTACAGAATATCTGATAATTGTTCAAAATTTTATTGGATAACTTTGTAAATTTTCTCAAACTACTGTATCAATGTTAGCTTTAAAACACAGCTCCCATTGAGTAAAAATTGTAAAAAGCATTGGCCAGCAAAATATTACATAAAGAACAAAAATCACCAAGACATTTTACTCTGTAATTTAGTTCTTATAAGCTTGACTGCTTGTCTAGGTATATAAATATCATGAGCAGATCCTCAGAATGTTAAGAAGACAAGGACTGGGCATCATGGTACTGCAAAGTGATGAACATTTATAAACTATTTACACTAGGTACAGGAACATCATAGAGGAAAACTTCACTAGAACTTTCTTCCAAGTAGTCCAAGTTCCATTTGATCTGTCTTTATCTTACATCACTTAACATGCAGTCTAATTATTAGCATATAACTATTAATCCCAAATGTTGTATAACCACCTAACTTTTTCCTATGCCTTAATGGTTTACATTGTGGGCAAATTACATTTTCTCCCTACTCTTTCTTCTCACCATCAAAAAGCTTTTTCACCAAAGGCATCATCCTCCATCAGAATTCTTAGCTCATTTTGAGCAAGTGAAGGACATACGTCATCCATTAAGTTCTCCTTGGAAGGCAAGCACGTTGGCAGACCAGATTGCCACCTTCTCTCACTAGTTGATATCTTGGTTTTGATACTTGTGATGACTTGAACGTTAATGCATTCAAGACTGACCAAAGAAAGACTAGTTGAGGAGACAAGTCTTCAGGAACTGAACTATTAAAACCCCAAGAGGAGGCAACAAACAGCAACTCTCATTTCCTTCTTTGCTGGGTTTCCTCTATCTCTTTTACGCTATCAGGAAATGTTAAATCAGGAGTTTCGAAAACTAAGGCACTTTCAGCTCCCATGAAGAACTTCATCACTGTATCATTCAGTGCTGCGGTGATGTGAAAAAATAGTATTTAACACTTTATCCAGATGAAAAGAAGAACAAAACATTCTGGACACAATTCTGAAGAAGAAGAAATAATTTCCCCACTACTACTCTGGAGTAAAAAATTATTTCTCTGTGAATTATGATATGACTTCCACACTATTCAGATTGAGGTGGCTCTTCTGCAGCCAGGGACTGCAGAAGAAGTAAGATTTCACCATCATCAATGATAGAATAAATTTGTTTCATGTGAATTAGATCCTGTTAACACCTACATCAGAAATGGGATCTATTGGACTCTCCTCCGTTATCTGCAAATTTGGTTGAAGGCTCAGAAGACTCAACACTATCATCAAACATTTTCTCTACAAGATCTTTGTTGGTAATAGGATGGGCATCTAGCTTTGGCATTTATTTTCAACATCTGTATCAGAATGTTGTCGCTGCTGCTGTGTGACATTGGTATCTTCAGTAAAATGAACAATGTCACCTGCTTCAGCTTTCTGAAGAACACGCTGGCTCATCTTGAAATTAAAAAATAGATTGTGTTTAAAGTCATCAGTTATATTGTCTTCAAAGACTATAGCGAGGCTCTGGATCTCCTCTTTTAACAAATCAACAATATCTGTGGCATTTTCGTTCTCTTCCATTCTTTCTGGTTTCTCCTCAAAGCAACATGATATACCTGCAATATTCTCCTGTGGTTGTATTGATAGAGTTTTTGTAAAGATAGAGACCAATTTAATGGAAAAAGATAAAGAGATTTTTAAGTGTATAGAAGTGGAAGGAAATAAAATGCACTATATGCAGTGTTTAAATAAAATGGCAAGAAGCTACAAGAAAGCACCATACAGAAATGCTAATGACTTTGCAGGCACTATTGTTGACAAACTGCCATACACATGTAAGATAAATTAATTGAATGGTAAGATTTCAAAAAAAATACAGTTGAAGCAAAGTTATAAAACGTGTTTATTGTGGACATAAAATGAACAATGGAAACCTGCCTCTCTGCCACAGAGACAGGCATTAAGTTTTAAAAAACAATGTATGTTTTGTCACAAGCAGACAAACAGAAAGTCCTTGCCATACAATACAAAACACTTGAGCTTACCACTAACTCCACTTTGACAATTTGAAATAAAGACGTTGCAAAAATTTGTACTGGAATGAGAGCATAATTTTTCTTGAATTTTATTTAATTGCACATCCAATTGTTTTAAAGGCAGATTCAAACATTATATATAAAGTAGAATAGGCATGTTACAACTATCTTTGATATTCCATGAGACGGTATTAATTCCCAAAATATAATTTTTAATTACATCTTACAATAAGTATTCATAAGAAATGAAACCCTTCATGAGCCCACATCCAGATAATAATATCCTTGAATTCTTAAGCTAGGATTTATAATGCTGATGTTGATCGATGTTGACAGACTTAATAAACATTTTTTCTGCTGTAATGTAACTGAAGATATATTCTATTCAGAGATAATTTTTCTAGTTTGGAAATTTCTTGGGGAGGAGATGGAGGTGATGGCACAGTGACATTATTGCTGGATTATTAATCCAGAGGCACAGGTAATGTTCTGGGGACCTGGGTCTGAATCCTGCCACAGAACATGATGGAATTTGAATCCAATAAAAAAAAGTCTGGAATTAAGAGTCTAATGATGACAGTTATTCCATTGTTGTTTGTCTGGGTGGTGGTGGTGAACCATCTGGTTCACTGATGTCCTTTAGGGAAGGAAACTGCCATCCTTACCTGGTCTGGCCTACAAGTTACTCCAGGCCCACAGCGATGTTGTTGACTCTTAACTACCCTCAAGGGTTGGCAGTAAATGCTGGCCTAGCCAGTGAAAACCTCATTCTGTGATTGAATGAAAAAAACACTTGTCCTTTTATCTCTTTCAAGATAATTGGAAAAAATCAGGCTTTTAACAGGTTATGGCATTTGAAAGAAATGCTCCACATTCAATTTAAAACTCACTTTCTTGGCATAATACCATCATATCTATATACTAGAAACCCTGTTGTGGATCTATCATTTTTCCTAAGAATACACGTTCTTCACCAGTGTCCTTTAACCCTTCGACAGATACAAATTGAAGTGATCTGCTTAAAATTTTGGCCTGCAGGCAGAAGCTTTCTTTTTACTGCTGCTTCAGCAAACTACTTTAAAATGACATTTCTGACACCATTAATAGGATTTAGAACCATAGAATCCTTACGGTGCAGAAAGAAGCTATTTGGACCAATGATTCGGAACTGACTCTTCAAATAGTATCCCATCTAGATCCATCCTCCAATCCTATCCCTGTAACTTCACATTTCACATTGCTAATCCACCTGACCTACACATCCCTGAGGACTACAAGCAATTTCCCATGGCCAAACAACCTAAGCTGGAAATCTTTGGGCTGTGGGAGGAAACCAGAGTACATAGTGGAAACATCACTGGTATCTTTTAGGGAAGGAAACTGCCATGATCACCTGGCCTGGCCTACATGTTACTCCAGACCCACAGTGATGTGGTTGACTCTTAACTACCCTGTGGGATGTGCAGTAAATGCTGGCCTAGCTGTTGAAAACCCACACAGACATCGGAAGAATATGCAAACTCCCCACAGATAATCAGCCAAGGCTGGAATTGAACCTGGGTCCCTGTGGCTATGAGGCACCATGCCACCCACTTGGTCATATCTCGCACTGATATCGAGAAATATCAGCGCCTGCATCATTTCCAGTGTTTATGTTGTAGTTCCTGGTACAATGGTAGGCCTCTGATTGATGAACTGGACTAAGTCGCAGTCGGAGATTTAATGCCTTGGAGCCTTTCTGCCACGTCCATCAAAATCCTTGGCTGCATCTCTCTCGGTCTTGATGCCTTATTAAAGTGCCAACAATCTTTCCAAGACTTCTTCCTTACTAATTTTGATTTCTTCCAGGGACAAAATTTCCTCCTTTGTCACCATGGTCTGGACAGCACCCTCCTCTTTTGTAAACTTAGGTGCAAAGTTTTCATTCAATACCCTAGCTGTACCTCCTGCCTCTGCCTGTAAATTCCCTTTCTGGTCTCTGATTGGCCCTACTCCTCCTATAACCGCTTTCTTACTGACTATAGAAACTTTGGGATTTCTCTTTATGTTAGCAGTGAAGTGTGGCCTGTGAACCATCAGCGAGGGATTCCCGCTGACGTCTTTATGACTTCTTCATATTTGGTGGTTCCTCCTTCAATTCCCTGCCTGATCATAATGGTAGCATTACTACCAAATATAACAATAATATGCTAACCATATCCTTACTGGGCTTCTGATGGATTCTGGAAGCAGTCCAATACCTGGAGCTAAATATATCCATTAGGTGAAAACCAAAAGAACTGCAGATGCTGTAAATAATAGGAACAAAAACAGAAGTTACTGGAAAAGCTCAGCAGGTCTGGCAGCATCTGTGAAGAAAAAATCAGAGTTAACATTTCAGGTCCGGTGGCCCTTCCTCAGAACGTTCTGAGGAATCCGAAACTTTAACTCTGATTTTTTTCTTCACAAATGCTGCCAGACATGCTGACCTTATCCATTTGATAGCTTTTTGGAGCCCTCCATGTGGTCTAAAACCTAGGAGAGAGGTGAGGTTTCTCCTCTCATTCTGTACAATTCCAGTTGTCTGGCATGAGGCTCCAGTATCAGTGAGTGAGTTTGATTACTGCCGAGGATTGGGGGAGTGGTTTCTTGAGTAAGTTCTACCAGCTGAAGGTTTTCGCTTTCCCAGTGTGGTCAACATCAGATGGAATGTCTTGTGGATAACTTGCAGTCCACCCGTCATTGCCATTATCATGTATCATTAATGCAAGCAGGGTCTTGTGATTCTTAGACAGATGAGAATTTACCACCAAATGAGAATAAAGTGTTTAACAATTACTAACTATTTACACGGCGTATTGGAGGTATCGTAGAGCTGGATTGCACTAAAATATGCTGTCATCCGTAACATCAGGTTCCAGCTCCATGTAATCTGATATACCTAACGTTACTGATGATTCAGTGTAGCTATCAGAATGTGGTTACTAATTCCATACATTACCTTAACTGCATACAAATGTTTTCAGGGTATTTGGAAGGATACAAAGGGATAGAAGTTATGCTTCAGCTACACAGAACCCTAGAGTACTGTGAGCAGTTCTGGTCACCTATGTTCTCTCTAAGTTTGCCAGGTGTAGCACAGACCTGGGAAGACGCACGCACCATCGCTGGAGAAACCAGAAGTTAATGCATTTGCACAACATTGACATGCATGAGCCCTTGTAATGGCTGCATCTGCACAGCTCAGAGGGAGCGTTGCTGGTCACCACACCTAAGAAAGAATGCATTGGCTTGAAAAGAAGGCAGTGTAGAGTTAAGCTTTGAGGTAAGTTTAATCAAATGTATTGTCTGATGTATTGTCTGAATCTCAGAAGGTTAAAAGGTGATTTAATTAAAGTGTTCAAGATATCAAGGAGATCAACTAGGGCAGATTGGGAGAATCATTTGGGACTGATTGAGAATTCTAGTTCTGGAGGGCAGTGATTAAAAATTTAAGCCAGACCTTTCAGAATTGAAATTAGGTAATACTTCTCCACACAGAATTTGCTAGAAGTTTGGCAAATGGCCTATGATACAAAATGTACAATCTAAAAGTAGATTTTTATCAGCCAAAGGAGTTAAGAAATATGGGGATATTAAATACAGGTCAGCCACAATCTTATTGAATGGGAGAAGAGTTCAAGGGGTTAAATGACATCCCCTTGTTCCTACATCTTTAATGGTCATGTTGTGTTCTCTGAAAGATAAGCTTTATATTGGAATTCAGCCAATGGAGTTGAAAATCATGGGTCTAGCAAGTAATTATTGTTGTTCTGCCCATCAACACTTGTGATTATTGAATGGTTGACATTTCCCCATCCCAGCATTATTACGGTAAGAAAGCATGCAGTCTTTGTCATTAAATGGCAAATTATTAAAATAGGATGTGCTTAAGTGTCTGGGCTGAGCTAATCATGCACCGTCATGATTTTCTCAAGTAACCTGTTTTTACTATTTCTATGTTTCTTACAATTCAGCCAAACGTGGACAATGAGATGTAGTAAGTTGTAATATAGACTTGATTATTGTTGAAAAGTGGCATGTTGCTGTGCCATCATTTTGCACTCAACAGAATCATGCGAGGGTGCCAAAATTCAGACAACCATAACAGTTTATACCATAGGACCATAAGATATATGAGCGTAATTAGGCCAACCTGTCCATCAAGTCTACTCTACTATTCGATTATGGTTGGTAAGTTTTTCAACCCCATAACCCTTGATTCCTTAATAATCAAGAACCTATCTATCTCTGTCTTAAAAATACTCAATGACTTATCCTCCACTGCCCTCTGCAGCAATGAGTTCCAAAAATTAACCATTCTCTGGCTGAAGAAATTCCTTTTCACGTCGGTTCTTAAATAATTGCCTCTTCTCTTCGAGGCTGTGCTGTCCGGTCCCAGTCTCTCCCACTAATGCAAGCATTTTTTCCATGTCCACTTTGTCCAGATCACTCAGTATTCTATAAGTTTCAATCAGATCCCCCCTCATCCTTCTAAACTTGATCAAGTACAGACCCATAGTTGTCTACCGCTCCTCATATGACAATGCTTTCATCCTTGGGATCATTCTTATAACCATTCTCTGGACCCCCTCCAGTGCTCACACATCATTCTTTGATGCAATAGGAAATAAGGGTGATAAGTGCTATTGTCAACTTGCCAATCAGTCAGCACTCCTTTCTTCATTCTGTGCTCAAGTGGTAAGTTGGTGCTTGAGTTCACAACCTTTCAATCCAAAAGCAAGGTGTCTTTTCATTCTGTGATGGAATGTGGCCATTGCTAGCAAGATCAGCACTTGTTGTCTATCCCTAATTGCCCTGAACTGAGTATTTTGCTGGGCCATTTTACAGGTCAATTAAGAATCAATCACATGCTTTAGATCAGGAGTCAGAAGTAGGCTAGACTAGGGAAAGATAGCAGATTTCCTTTCCTGAAGGACAGAGGTGAACCAGGTGGGTTCTTCATGGCAATGAGTATTAATCACCATGGTTTCCAGCAGGTTAGACTGAGGCTAGATTTCAATTCCACTTATCAGATGATGCATGTACACTTTTACCAGTTGTAGTCTGATTCCTTGGTTTGGTGGATCTATTTTGCAGTAAAATTTAATCTTTTTCACCTGTACTATGATGAAGATTGAAGTGACTCATAGGATTAATAATATGGTTATGCAGATTGGTCTATGTTGGGTAAGCTGATCCACAAAGGAACAATTGAAAACATATTCAAGGTCAGAGATGTTTATGCATAATCAGGCAGTGTGCACAAGTGGACTGAGGAGAAAGATACGGTGGTGACTATATGTGAATTCTTTCTCTTGTTGAATTGTTTAATTTATATTTGTGTTTGTTAGGTTAGAGATATTATTTTCAGTGATGTATATTGATGGACAAACTGTACTGACAGGCAGCGACACCTCACAGATAGACTGCTTATGTGGTGGCATGGAATTTCTTCCATGGAGTGAGATTGAGTGAAAAACACCAACAGGGAGATAGATTTTGCATTATAATGAAGCAGACCAAGCTCGAAAAGGAGCAAACCACAGGCTAAGTAGTTAACTAAAGAGGACTAATACAATTCACTGCTGATTCGACAGTTACAATGTCAAACCTGATTTACGTGACTGACAAGACAAATGTTATTAACAGTATAAGATTATGTAGCTAGTAAGATTTGCACTGGGAACATTACAAATTTTAACAGATTGGAAGACTTGCAACTCCCAGTACATGACATCTGTACTTCAAACAGATCAGCATTGCCTTGGTTACTATTATCCAGCCTTCGAGGCTTAGCACTTGGAGCACTTCTTCTTCTCTCTCAAATTTGCATAGCTCATAGCTTAACTCAAATTATTATGCATTGATATTTTCCTAATTTGACATTTTACTGTAAAACCTTTGGGTTTTGCTGTTGGTTCTGCTGCAGGATGGTCTGTGGAAATCTCAAGATGCAATCTGCACAGTATCAAAGGATGTAACAGAATGGAAAAATTGCAGGTTTTTTTGTTTGTATCGTGTGTCCAATAAGCTAATCAATCTAATGCCACTTCCTTGCCTGCTGCCTGCGGCCTTTAATATTCCTGTTTCTCAAATAACCAAACAATTTCTTTGAGAGAAAAGTAATTCATGGTCACTTCTTCAGCAATAGCTTGAGGCAGACAATTTGAAATGAAACATCCTCAGACAAAAACAACTGTCTCCATGACCCCTGGTCTAAAGCTTTTGCACAAATGTTTTAAATGTGTGTTTGCTTGTTTAAAATCCTACCAATGAATCAAAACAATTGATTATTTTTTAACAAAATCATTTTCTTTCATGTCTTTGAATATGTTTATCATATCACCCCTTTACCTTGATAGCTGTCATGACAAAGGGCCCAAGTCCTTTCTTTTCTTGTCACAACTGTAATTTTTAACTGTTAATATTCCCGCTAAATCTATGCTGTGCCTTTTGCATAGCTTTTATATTCTTCATCCATTCTTCAGTCCTAATTCCTAAACCTATGCATTATACTTCACCTGTCCTGCTCATTTACACATTCATAAATGCAGCCATTCACTCACCCACACTCACTGACTAGCACATTGAACAGCTGTTTAAAAGTTCAGCAAAATATTTTTCAATGTTTTCCTGAATGAACACATCAGGATAAAGCAGCTAGAGACATAAAGGGTGTTCATGGATAGTCTTGCACTGATAATCCAGCAATATGAGAAAGTTCTCCACTGGTAGATTACTCCATATTTCTGAAGACCTGCCAGAAATTTAAAGCTCAGTTGGCACGCAAAAGCGTAAAATTGGAGCAGCAAAAGGATGATGATTGCCATGTCATGGAAGATTCTAGTGCTTATTCATGTCTTGACTAATAGCTTCACAGTGGCACGTACACTTCACAAATGCACTCAGAGGATTACAGTTGTTATGGAAAACAGTTACTCATAGCTTCCAATAGGATCAATTCTCCCCAGTTTGCTGAATAATAACATCCTGTGACTATCAAACCTCTTCCCTCTGATTCTCCTGAGAATTCCTGAACTGTTTTTCAACAATTGGGCCCACTCTAGTGATTTCTTCTCCACAGCTAACCAGGAAAAATGGACCAGTGTCTTTATGCTGACGCAGATGTGTGTTATCTCATGTATAAAGTCAATACTGCTACACTCGCACTGAGGTATCAAGGAGGTATTTCTTTATAATCAGTCCCTGCTGAAAACCCAGATCACTTCAGCCTTCACAATCTACTGTTGAAGCAGAGATGGGACTTTTATCTTCAGCAGGGTTAATGCACCTGCTAAAGTGATGCTTATGTTATTTTCTACAACATAGTAAGATGCAGGTAACTTAGCATGGAAGGTTTCAATAGATTTTTATTACATCTACAAATATTCTAATCACAAGCACTTGTGTGTCTAGGCTCAAGTTAAGCAATTTGGATGAAAACAGTAGTATGCTTCCCTCAGTGTGTCATGTTGCAGGGAACTCAGCAAGATGGAAACTGAGAGCTTTATACCATCAGATCACATGCTGCCATGGTACAGGGATAACAGTATAAGCAAATCCTTTAAAAGTATATTGAGTATTAACTGTGAGACACAACACAACAATAACACAAGTCTGGAGTATCTCAGACAGTGGGTGTCTGCATATATATCCTCCGGCTGCTTGGTCCTTATCTCTAAGTGAACCTATTCAAATTCTTATGTATTGTAAAACTCCTTTATTTACATCTGTATGAAGTAAGTTATTAAATATAGCTCTCTGTCGCACTGGCTAACACTTCTCCATTCACATTCTAATCGAGACTGGTGTCTTCTCTCTTACTGATGTCAGAGCGCTTTGATCAGAATCATATTGTACCTCAGATGCATTTCTTCAACCAGAGGCTGTTCTCAGATTCACATATGCCCTAGTAGCATGACAAGGACTAGAAGATTTCTTTGCTGAGCATGTCAACTGCATTGCTTGAGACCTTTCATTTCTT
Organism: Rhincodon typus; assembly: GCF_021869965.1. Taxonomy (NCBI): domain Eukaryota; kingdom Metazoa; phylum Chordata; class Chondrichthyes; order Orectolobiformes; family Rhincodontidae; genus Rhincodon; species Rhincodon typus. The sequence goes on along the minus strand of NC_063337.1, from coordinate 89,315,972 downwards.
TTTCTGTCTCTCCTTCTCTCTGTCCAAAACTGTGTAACGAATGTGTCTACAGTCAGCCCTGTTCCTCTTGCCTTTGTTTCTGATATGAATATTTTGCACCTCACCATTTGTAAGACTCAACCCTGTACCCCGCCCTTCATGATATCAAGGTCAGAGATAGTAGGAACTGCAGATGCTGGAGAATCCGAGACAACAAGGTGCAGGGCTGGATGAACACAGCAGGCCAAGCAGCATCATAGGAGC
>NC_063337.1:89280881-89315719 GCF_021869965.1 Rhincodon typus | reverse complement strand
CAGTCCAGGGAGGACGGACAGGTCAAGGGGGCGGGATGAGGTTAGTCGGTAGGAGATGGAGGTGCGGCTTGAGGTGGGAGGAGGGGATAGGTGGGAGGAAGAGCAGGCCAAGCAGCATCAGAGGAGCAGGAAAGCTGACGTTTCGGGCCTCGACCCTTCTTCAGAAATGGGGGAGGGGAAGGGTGCTCTAAAATAAATAAGAGATGGGGGAGGCGGATAGAAGATGGATAAAGGAGAAGATAGGTGGAGAGGCGACAGACAGGTCAAAGAGGTTTTGTGTCTGGACCCTTCTTCAGAATGGTTCAGATGGTTGAGTTATGATCGGACTCAATTCCATGCAAACAGGAAATAGTAAATTGTCTGTAATTATCACAACCTGAAGTTGCCTTATGGCTTAGCTAACAAGGTGTAGAGCTGGATGAACACAGCAGGTCAAGCAGCATCAGAGGAGCAGGAAAGCTGAACTTTCGGGCCTTATGGCTCATTGGTAGACTTGCTGTGTTTGAGCCTTGAGATTCTGGGTTAAAAAACAATTCCAAGACTTGAAGGCCAATGAAGCTGTGCTCATAATGTGGTCAAACAATTGGAATATCGTACCCATATACATACATATAAATTATGAACAAAGAATGAGGAATAGTCCAGGACAGAAACAGGCCCTTTGGTCCACCAAGCCTGTGTCGATATATGCCTTTCTAAGCTAAAAATCCCTTGCCTTTACGTGGTCCGTATCCCTCTGTTCCCTGCCCATTCATATATCTGTCAAGATTCCTCTTAAATTTTGCTATTGTAGCTGCTTCTACCTAGTCTCTGCTTGAAGATATGCATCTGAGGTACAATAACATTCTGGTCAAACAGGTCTGACATCAATAGGAGAGAAGACACCAGTCTAGATTAGAATGTAAATGGAGAGGTGTTAGCCACTGCGACCGAGAGCTACATTTGATAACTTACTTTATACAGATGTAAATAAAGGAGTTTTACAATACTTAAGCATTTGAGTAGGTTCACTTAGAGATAAGGAACAAGCCACTACTTTTAACACCATAGGATAAAGTGCATCAGGTCCAAGGATCTTGCTTGGTCTCAGTTTGAATACTTTGCTCAGTACCCTTTTCGTCATGATTGTAATTATTTTATGTTCATTGGTTCTTTTCACATTCTGTTTCACAGTTATTTCTGGAGTATTATTTGCATCTGTTATGATGAAGACACATGCAAGATGTCTGTTGAATGTTCCCATTTTCCCATTATTAATTCCTCCACACTCACTCTGAAGAGGACTAAACCTCAACTTATCAACTTATGTTTTGTCTCATATTTCTAGAAAGCATTCTCATATATTCTAATTACCTCTTCCACTATTTTTTAGTTAACCTTTGCTGTTCTTTATATTCCATTCAGTCTTGTGACCTGTGCAATTATATGCTTTTCATTGGAAAGGCTACTTTCAGAATATTGCATACAATTCTGGTCGTCCTCCTACAAGAAGGATGTTGTTAAACGTGAGAAGGTGCAGAAAAGATGTAAAAGTATGTTGCCATGACTGGAGGGTTTGAATTATGTGGGCTGGGGCTTTTTTCCCTGGAGTGCCTGAGGTTGAGGGGTGACCTTGTAGAGGTTTATAAAATTATGAGGGGCGTTAGGGCGAATAGCCAAGGTCTTTTTCCTAGAGTAGGGGAATCCAAAACTGGAGGGCATAGGTTTAAGGTGAGAGGGGAAAGATTTAAAAAGGACATGAGGAGTAACTTTTCCAAGGTCAGAAGTCACACGACACCTAGTTATAGTCCAACAGGTTTATTTGAAATCACAAGTTTTCGGAGCGCTGCTCCTTTGTCAGGTGACTTCACTTGGGGCGGCACGGTGGCTCGGTGGTTAGCACTGCTGTTTCACAGCGCCAGGGACCCGGATTCAATTCCAGACTCAAGTGACTGTCTGTGTGGAGTTTGCACACTCTTTCCATGTCTATGTGAGTTTCCCCGGGTACTCCGGTTTCCTCTCACAGTCCAAAGCTGTGCAGGATTAGGTGGATTGGCCATGGTAAATTGCCCATAGTGTTGAGGGATGTGTGAGTTAGCTATGGGAAATGCAGGGTTACAGGGATAAGGAAGGGGGGAGCGGATATGGGTGGGATGCTCTTCGTAGAGTTGATGTGGACTCAATGGGTTGAATGGCCTGCTTCCACACTATACAGATTCGATGACTAACCTGGCTTCTCAGCTAGCTTTGTCTTCAGGCTCTGATAAATACCCTTATCAACTTTAAAACCCAAGTGTTCAATCCATTCTTCTCTCCTTCAAACAAAATGTGAAATTCAATCGTATTATAATCACTATCCATAGCTGCAGGACCCCAGCGGTAGAGCATAACATGTAAAATGTGTAACGTTATCCCAGAAACCCAGGCTCCGTGGTGAGCTGATTGGATCATTTGCCTGAATAGATCAGATTGGTACCAAAAGCATGGAGTTCAATCCGGGATGGATTCAGGAATGTACCTCCTCTGCCCTTGCCTTAGCCGTAGTGGAGATCACGCCACTGTGGGTCAGACCTGCCTTTGAGTAAACAATTCAGGAAGAAGTCAAAGTATCCTGGCTATCTAGAAATACATGTTGGAATACATGTGTCTGCAAACTAATTAAGGGACAGGATCAGGCCTGATTTCCTCCACTAGTGCAATAGCCTGTCCTCACTCATTATTAAGACTCACACTTAGGTAATGTTTGGAAACACTGGAGTGCATCAGGAACCTGTGGAGCTGTTGTTGTGGACAGAGAAGGTGGGGAAAACTGACACCGGCACGGTGGCACAGTGGTTAGCACTGCAGTCTTCTCCCCGTGTCTGTGTGAGTTTCATTCAGGTGCTCCAGTTTCCTCCCACAGTCCAAAGATGTGCAGGCTAGGTGGACTGGCCATGCTAAATTTTCCTTGTGTTCAGGGATGTGTTGTTTAGGGGGATGGGTCTGGGTGAGATGCTCTGAGGGTCAGTGTGGACTTGTTGGGCCAAAGGTCCTGTTTCCACACTGTAGGGATTCTATGATTTCTGAAATCTTGCCTGCTTTGTTTTGAAATATGAAGAACACTCCTCCCAAAGAGTTGTTACAACTACAGTTCAATTGACACTTTCAAACCCAGATTGATAGACTTTCATCAGTGGAGAGATTTAAGGGACAGAGAACAAAAAGCATGTTTGTGCAGTTCAGATACCTATCAGCAATTCACTAATTGTATGGAGGTATGGGTTTGAAGGGTGATTTCTCTACTCTGCATCCTAATTTCTTAGCAACATCAATTTAAACACTTACTGGAAATAAAAATTAAGTAACATTGTAAAAATCCTCTGTCTGTTCCAGTCTATCAAATGTGTCTTCATAAGCACATGTCATCCTGGATTGCATGCACCAATGTTCAGGCTGAGACAAGTTGTGTTAATAAAATTCAGTGCTGTGATACTCAAAAGAAATCTATTGGAAGCATTTTATTTTCCTTTTCTGCAGAAAGTTGGTACTTTGCTAAGTCTCAATTTTTGAAGCAATAATGGCAAATATGTTGTCAATAAAGATGTCCTGTTATTGCCATTTTAGGCTAACCTGCAGCCTTCAGAAAGTTACAACATTACAATCCAATCCCTGTTATTATAATGCAACCTAGCACTGAAGTCTATTGGATTAATATCGCTCCTTAATATTCACAATCAGCATTCAAATACAGCAATGAGATGCCAGTAAGTGTAATGACCTTCTTTGTGTGCACCTTTGAAATCATAATTTATCAATTTGCCCAATTTCTTCATATAAATGTGAGGCTTATTTAAAAAAAAGACAAATATTAGCGTTTAGTACAATTCCAGGCAAAATAGTTTTGTAAGAAAGCTTTTCTACCTCTCCTCAAACTCTCCATAAGCTTTCATAGGTCTATCGCGCGATTGACTTCTTCTTCTTCTATGGCAAACACATGCAATGCAACTTCCTTATGATTACATTCCCACAGCCCAAATGGAGCCATCCCCTCTCCCATAATGGCTTCCATCCCATTCTTCATGAATCTCAAAGAAGTATTCCAGCATTCCATCCTTGATTTTCTCTTATGTGGGTTTCTCGGTGCTGTCATCTGAAAACATTGCTTTGGCTTCCGTTTATAGCTCAAGGATGTTTAGTTTTATATTTTCATTGTTACCATTCATGAGCTACCTTTCTAATTTAAGTTTGAGTCAGGGATGAGCTGGAATATTTTGCTTCTGAACATTTACAATGCTGAAACCATGTAGTTCTGCTCCCTTGATATACTTGCACCTTTAGTTCCATTCCCCTTTCTCAGCTACATTTTCAGGTAGTAGGTCTTAGATCGACAATCTAGATGTCTGGTTGATCCTACCATAATTTTTAAGCCACATAACTGGCCAATCTTGGAAACTGCCATAATTCTACTTCACTTATATTGTATTGCATATGTAGATCACTGAGGTAGAAGAATTTGATAGAATTAGACATATGAAAGACTATGGAGAGCTTGAGGAGAGCTATTAAAACTTTATTGCAGCACTATCTGCCTGGAATTGTGCAAAACTCTATTTTTGGGTATATTTTTAACAAGCTTCACAAGTATATTAGGCAGTGTGTAAATTGATTATTTATGATTAAAGTCTTAGGAAGGATACTAGGAATCTCAACCTAGTCTCAGTATTGAAGATCTGGTAGACTAATGACCTTGAGAGAAGGGAATTAACCCATCCTTATCTGGCCTGGCCTATGTGTGACTCCAAACCCACAGCAATATGGTTACCTTTTAATTGCCCTTTGAAATTGCCTAGCAAATCATTCAGCTCAAAGGCAATTAGGGATGTGCTGTAAATGCTATCAGCAACACCCCTGACCCATGAAAGAACAAATATAATGTAGCCTAAAATGCATTGGTTTGGCATTTCCTTGTGGGCTATTTAATAAATGTCTCATTTAGAAATCCTATATTCAATAAACAAAACTGTGCTTTAATAGCAACCACAGTTTGTTTCCAACTTTTCTCCTTCAGGAAGAGACAATAGCACACTGGCTGCAGGACTATTTGGGCAATTCGGGAAATTAAGTTTTGGTAATTGTGAAATTGAATTGAATGAATCTCATGACTTATAGGCTGCCTTCAAAAATGTTGACCATCTATCTAGGGAAGCAAACCTGCCAAACCCTAGCAGGTTGGCATGACACTCGAATCTTATATTATAAGGTTGATTCCTAATGCTGTCTGATGTGGCATAGAAAATATCCCTACTTCTGAGCCAGGAGACCAAGTTTAAGTCCCACCTGTTCCAGAGGTGTGTAATAACATCTCTGAATGGATTGACAAGAAAGGAGAGGAATGCCCATCTTATCCAAAGTAACTACAGATGAGAAACAAAATGCACTTTCCAAATTTTTTCCATGAGTTGTGTGGGTACTCAACGACAGAAGTATGCTCCGAAAATGGAGTATAATATTTTACCTTCTGGTAAAAAAAGGTCTCTTAAAAACCTTCCTCTATAGTCACCCCTTCCTGTATTTCTTTCTCTGTGCCAGAGGGCACAATGAAATATTAAACCAAGGCGCCTAACACTCTATTCATCTGTGTAATCGTTCTGTCAACTCATGTACTGTTCTGGCCTTGAGCTTATTTCGACTATTTAGATATAGTGAAAATACAATTTGCGGGGCAATAGCAGGTCCTGACCATCATCCTCCAGATGAATAGCCTGGTACCACTTACCCATTACACTCACAAAGGAAGGATAGCCAAGGAATAATGCACCAGCATCTGTGAAATCATAGCCATTGCATTAACCAGCTCTTCCAGCAGAGGCGGTAGAGGGGTCAATAGAAAATTAGAATACAACATATACATTGCTCCAGAGTAATGGGCCAGTTGTTATGTTATTGTCACCTTTCCAATCAAGAACATTGGCCTAGACCCTTCTACACAAAGAGGATATATTTTGCTGTCATTAATATGTAAATCCTTGAACAGTGTGTGACAAGGAATAGATTCCTCATGAGTTGTGGATCACCATAACCAGTTGGACTATTTCCTCCACCATAACGTTAGCCTCCTGAAAACAGTATCTCATCATCAACCTCCTTGTGAATGCGATATTTGCATGTGTTAAATTAACTGAAAAAAAAAGCTGGGTGGTATAGTGGCTCAGTGGTTATCACTACTGCTTTACAGCACCAGGAGCTTGGGTTCAATTCCACTCCTGGGCAACTGTCTGTGTGGAGTTTGTACATTCTTCCTGTGTCTGTGTGGGTTTCCTCCTACAGTCCAAAGATGTGTGGATTGACCATGCTAAACTGCCTATAGTATTCAGGGGTGGGTTATAGGGGGATGGGTCCAGATGGGATGCTCCAAGGGGCAGTGTGGACTTGTTGGGCTGAAGGGCCTGTTTCCACACTGTCAGGATTCTTTTCTCTAAAAGTGTTGGTATGTTATGGTACAAGTAGACTTTGGTTAAAAGATTTTATATAACCTTTCTGGCCCAGAAAGGGAACAATTGAAACTGTGGGATCCTATTCCTGAAGGTAATAAATTGCACTTCCAGATTCAAATTTTTAAAAAATTTCCTTACCTTTCCATTTTCATTTCTTTCTCTCTCTCTCTCTTAATTCAGTCTTCCTTTGCCATGCTTCATTTTTTTTATCCATCTGATTGGATAATTCATCCTATTTCTTTCTCCATCTGTTTCTTTCTCAAATCTTAAATCTTATTGGTTAAAGGGATGAATTACCGGTCCTATAATTCACTGATGTTCCATTTGCTCCTTTGTGCACCTCTCAATTTCTGTAACTTTGTGGCAATTACATTTTGAGCTGAAGTGTGAGGAAAAAAATAAATAAATTTAACAGGTATTGCCATAAGGGACAGCCCTCAAGAAATTGTAGTTCACTGTCACGCTCATCTTGAAGAATCCTTGCATAGTGAAAACCCATGAAAACAAGTGGAAGGATGCAATTTTTTGGAACTGATCCTGAGAAACAGTTTGTGAACAAATATATATTCAGTTTTCAAGAACTGCAGATTTCAGAAAAAGCTGGAAATCATTTGAAAACACAAATGAAATATAATGCAATTACTCAACACCTGAGCATCCAATGCACTTTGAGGATGAGAATACCAATGATTTTAAAGATTTAGAAAAAAAAATACTAATCTCTGTTTAAACTAAGTGCACAAATGTCAAAATATTGAAACAGTGAATCAACTAATTATTCATCAAAGGATTTAAGTTTTATCAAATTTTTTTAAATGAAGCAAAAAATGAAAATTCCACTGCTAAATCAGCATTGCTCCACCTCTTAAACTATAGTCTGTTACTACATCCTGATTTAATTGTACTGATTCAGTAGATGTATTGCATTCTGTCCTGATTTCATCACATTTATGCCATTACATTATAATTCTGTTGTGTTTGTTGAATAATTGTAAGGCCTCTGATTGAGTGTGTGGCAATCTGTTTATCTCATACTGTCAACAGAGTTCCAGTGCAAGTGCTTTTAATCAAAGAATTCTGATTAGTGGAGATTCTTGCCAAGTTGCACACCACAGGTAGTCATCTTTCTGGAATGCTCTGGGCTGCGGTCTCCCGAGATTTATGGCCTGTTTAAGATAAGCCATATTGAGATTCCCAGCAGTGTTAATAGTCAGATCTGAGGCAATGAATTGCTGCTTCAGTCCATAGACAGCTCATTGATCAAGAACACCACATCCTTCACCCTTCCATGAAGGGTACTTTTTCTCTATAAACTAAACTAAACTGAACTTTGCAGCAGAACTGGAAAATAAACAATGGCAAAAGGAGTTCATTTTCTTTCTATTCCTGAGATTCTTAGAATTGGGGTAGAGGATTACATGGAAAAAACTTCTTAAACATGACCGCTTTGAATTTAATACATGGATTCATAGCTTTCTGACACTTGAACATACATACAGAAGTATAAATTACTGATGAAGTCTTGTTTTCTCAGGACTTTTTTATATGCCTCCTCACCTGATGATATTGGCTTCTTGCTGGAGCATTCCATATACACTAATCACTCAACAGGATCACATCCAGATCATTAAAAAAAAATTGCCTTCTTCATTCAGATGGTAGCAAACCTATGGAATTCTCTACTCCTGAGGGCTGTGGAAGTATGTGAAATTAAGAGTTTCTGGAAACAATTGATGTTTATGGAATCCCTACAATATGGAAAATGGCCATTCTGCCCATCAAGTCTACACTGCCCCTCTGAAGGACATCCCACCCAGACCTATTCCCTATGTCTAACCCACACATCCCTGGGTCACAAGGGGCAATTTAGCATAGCCAATCCACCCAACCTGCATATCTTTGGACTGTTGGAGGAAACCGGAGCATCTGGATGATACCCACGCAGAATGTGCAAATGCCACACAGACAGTCGCCCAAGGTTGAAATTGAACCCAGGTCCCTGGCACCGGGAGGCAGCAGTGCTAACCACTGAGCCACCATTCTCCCTATGTCTGTGAGGGTTTGGTTCAGGTGCTCCGGTTGCCTCCCACAGTCCAAAAGTATGCGGGTCAGGTGGATTGGACATGCTAAATTGCCTGTGGTGTTCAGGGATGTGCAGGTTAGGTGGATTAACCATGGCAAATGTGGGGTCATGGGGACAGGATGGGGGAGTTGCATCTGAGTGGGATGCTCTTCAGAGGGTCAGTGCGGATTCAATGGGCTGAATGGCCCCTTTCTGCACTGTAGAGATTTTATGATTCTATGAAATGGTGACAGTTTGCGAGAATGGTGTTGTATTCGGTTATCAACCATGATCTAATTGAACAATAAAGAAGGTTCAAGGGGCCGATGGGCTAATCCTGCTCCAGAATGATGCTATATTCCTGACAGTGGACTCTCGCACTAAACTGAATGGCTGGGAAATGGACAGACAGAGATACAAAATAAGTCATGGAACTCATCTGCTTCCTGCTTTTCTAAGGAAGTCAGAAGCCTACTTGTAGGTTGCCATGGGAAAACATCTTTCAATGTGTTGATTAGCTCTAATTCCTTACAGGGACTCGACCACCAGAGGCTCATGTGGGGAAGTTCCTTTCCACATGAGAAAATTTTGTGGCCTTTTGGGCATTGCCAGTTTTCATCAAGGAATTGACTGTTTTTGCTGGAAGACATGTGTTTCCTGATAATGAAGTTTCAGTGACAGAGAAATTGCACAGAACTGTCTTAGTAATCAGTTGGATAGCAGCCACCTCACCTCATCTTTTGGAAAATGTGTGGTGTAATTCATGTCACTGGTCTAATAATCTAGAAGGCCCAGGCTAATAATATGGATTCAAAACCCACCATAGCAACTGGCGCAATTTAAATTCAATTGGTAATACTGGAAAGTTTTCCTTCAATTTTGATTTTTTTTTGAACTCAACCTGTTCAGAGATACTATTACACCCCTTTGAAGCAGGTGGGATTTGAACCCAGGTGCCTTAGTCTAGGGGAAGGGATACTACCACTGTACCACAAGAGGACCTTTAAAAGCTTCTAGCATTTTGTCCACTACAGATGTTAGGCTAACTGGCATGTAATTGTCTGTTTATTTTCTTCCTCCTTTTTTAAAAATGAGCTGACATTTGCCACCCTCCAATCTGTAGGAACTGCTCCAGAGAACTGGGACTGTTTGATACAGTGATTATTAAGTTCTGTTAGTTTTCTCACCTTTGCTAGTTTATGGCAAAGTAATGGATGACAACTGTTCTGTTAAATTGGAGGTGCTGTAAAAGTGATGCTTTATGTGAAGGGTTATCTCCTTCGACACAGCAATGCACCTTCCTGAAGCATTGTAGCATGTCCGTAAGACCATAAGACCATAAGACATAGGAGCAGAAATTAGGCCATTCGGCCCATCGAGTCTGCTCCGCCATTCAATCATGGCTGATAAGTTCCTCAACCCCATTCCTCCGCTTTCTCCCCGTAGCCCTTGATCCCCTCGATAATCAAGAACCTATCTATCTCAGTCTTAATTGTACTCAAAGACCCGGCCTCCACAGCCTTCTGTGGCAGTGAATTCCATAGATTCACCGCTCTCTGGCTGAAGAAGTTTCTCCTTATCTCCTTTCTAAATGAGTTCCCTTTACTCTAAGGCTGTGCCCTAGGGTCCTAGACTCTCCTACCAATGGAAGCATCTTCCCAACATCCACTCTGTCCAGGCCATTCAGTATTCTGTAAGTTTCAATTAGATCCCCCCTCATCCTTCTAAACTCCAATGAGGGTAGTCCCAGAGTCCTCAAATGTTCCTCATATGTTAAGCTTTTCATTCCTGGGACCATTCTCGTGAACCTCCTCTGAAACTGCTCCAGGGCCAGTACATCCTTCCTGAGATATGGGGCCCAAACCTGCACACAATACTCCAAATATGGCCTGACCAAAGCCTTATAAAGCGTCAGTACTACATCCCTGTTTTTATATTCAAGTCCTCTCAAAATAAATGCCGACATTGCATTTGCCTTCCTGACTACTGACTCAACCTGCAAGTTTACCTTGAGAGAATCCTGGACTAGAACTCCCAAGTCTCTTGGCACTTCAGACTTCTGAATTTTCTCTGCATTTAGAAAATAGTCCACACTTTTATTCTTCTTATAAAACTGCATGACCTCACACTTTTCCACGTTGTATTCCATCTGCCACTTCTTTGCCCACTCTCCTAACCTGTCCAAATCCTTCTGCAGCCTCCCAACCTCCTCAATACTACCTGTCCCTCCACCTATCTTTGTATCGTCTGCAAACTTAGCCAGAATGCCCACAGTTCCTTCATCTAGATCATTAATGTACAAAGTGAAAAGTTGTGGTCCCAACACTAACCCTTGCGGACCACCACTTGTCACCAGCTGCCATCCTGAGAAAGACCCTTTTATCCCCACTCTCTGCTTTCTGCCAAACAGCCAATCTTCTATCCACGCTCGCACCTTGCCTCTAACACCATGGGCCCTTATCTTGCTCAACAGCCTCCTGTGCGGCACCTTGTGAAAGGCTTTCTTGAAGTCCAGGTAGATAATATCCATTGGCTCTCCTTGATCTACCCTGCTCATTACTTCCTCAAAGAATTCTAGCAGATTTGTCAGGCATGACCTCCCCTTGATGAAACCATGCCGACTTTGCCCTATTTTACCATACACTTCCAAATATTCAGAAATCTCATCTTTTACAATGGACTCCAAAATCTTACTACCACTGAGGTTAGGCTAATCGGCCTGTCATTTTCCGTCTTTTGCTTTACTCCCTTTGTAAACAGCGGTGTCACGTTAGCGATTTTCCAGTCCTCTGGGACCCTCCCTGACTCTAGTGATTCCTGAAAGATCACCATTAACGCTTCCACTATGTCAGACAGGAATGGGCCATCAATTTTGAATGCACAGTTAACAATCACTGTACCAAACAGTACAAGTTCTTGGTATGTGGCAGATGACACAAATCTCTCTGAGGATTTGATATTGGCTGGGCTCTCTGACAAATGCAACTCCAAAGGTAAATGCAAACATCCTGTTACTTTTTCCAAAAAGAACCAGAGATAGTGGAAAGCTTTGTAATAGATAATTCATTGTTCCAATGTTGTAGACATCTCTATTTCACAAAATGAAAAAGCCAACATTTACTGCAAAACGATTTTAACAACTAGAAACCACAAAGGAAGAAAATAAGCAAGAAAAGCACCAACACACCCACTGCCAAAACAACTATTTTGTTGCATGGATCTATCACTCATTGCTATCTCTGACAGACTAAATATCTCTCCATGTTAACCAATGCCCAGTCAAGCTCACTGTGTCATTCATTATTCTGATGCAGTGGGTGGGTTTGCAAGGACATTGGGTAGGAGGTGAAAATGTTACAAATCTATAAAAGGGAATTCAACCATTCAATTTTCTTAAACAGAATTGGAATTTGGTAACCAATCCATTCTTGTGAGTTAGGATAATTATTGAAATCTTTTCAACAAGCAGATTGCCTCCATTTTAATCGAATTTCAACGTTACCCATTTTGACTTGGATATCTGACCATAACATGATTTATGGTCAAGTGACCATGCGCCCCAAATTAGACATTTCAAATTGTCCCATAGCCGAAGAAATCGAGCCTGACAGAAAATTGGCCAAATTAAATTAAACAGCAGCCAGCAGCTATCAGCTGCTGGGAACAGTGGAAACCAAGATCAAAGAGGTTACAAAGGTTCAGCGGAACCAGTTACAACAAGCCCAAGGGCTGCATATTGCAGGAGATTCAATCAGACTTCCAGGCACCTTGACTTCTAGCCAGTACCTGATATGTGCAGAAATAGACAGATTTTAATTCAGTAAGGAAACCAAGTGTTATAAGGAAAAGTCAGGAAAATAGATTTGAGAATTATGAGATCAGGCTTGATCTCACCAAATGGCAAAATATACTCAATGGGCTGAATGGCCTACTTCTGCTTTTAGGCTCTGGACTTATTGTCTTACTAAATGAGAAATATCAATTCAGACATTTTCAGTGTGATGAATCTCCAATCATTTAACTCATTGAATAAAAGCAAAATTATGCAGATGTTGGAAATCTGAAGAGAACACAGAATGCTAGAGAAACCCAGCAGGTCTGACAGCATCTGTGAAGAGAAAAACATAGTTAATGTGCCAAGTCTGGTATGACTCTTTATTCAGAAAATTTCCAACATACTTAACATAGTATGTTGGGCATATCCAATCAGAAATTCTAATCTCTTAAATCCTTAAGCTTTAGCCAAGGGATAACAAGCAGTGCAGTTGAGGATGGAAACATCAGAGACAGGAGATGATTTACTATTTATAGCAGAACCATTAAATCTGATTACAAAGAACCCCACTGACAATTTCAGCATGAATGCAAACTGAGAAAATCTGCTCTTTGCAGAGACACAGAAGACATAACTGATTCTCTTCACCCTAGAGGTCTAAAGAATACATCAAAACATAAAAACAAAAGTTCTGATACAGAAAACTATTCTTAACAAAATGGCTGCGTTTTGAAGACGCTGACATTTAATCAGCTGTAATCCTGTTGAGGGTTATTTGAAGCATATTAGATCACTATCGACCAAATATCCAAGGAACGAACATACATTTATATAACTCATCCTAAGGATACGCAGCATATTAAAGGTGTAACAAGGTATTCAATCATAGCAAAAATAACAGGGAATGATGAACTGCATTTTAGTTGGCTTAATGTGATACCTAATTTACCTGACTGTAAGGGTCAAATTATATATTATGTCACTGTTCTTTCCAACAGTTCATCTATTCCAAACTGGCTTTTAATGTAAATAAGATGAGGTCTGTCTACAATCTCTAATCTTTGTATTTTCTTTTGTCCAAGGTTACATTGTTTGGTTTGTACACCACATGGAATACAACAGATCAAGATATTGGCTCGTCACCTCTTTATCAAGGACAATCGACTTGCCAGAGATGCCCACATCTGATAACTGATTTCAAAAGAAAATATACAGCCACATTATTGGCTGGATTGTTCACATACTTATTAGTAAGGGGACAGGAAAATAATTGTGAATTTTAGACCTACTCCCAACATGTCATTTTAAAAGCAACTAAAACAACGAAGTCATGCATTTATGTAGCATTTTTCGCAAATACCAAATGCCTCAAATACTTCACAACCGATGATGTATAAGCACCGTTGTAGGAAAATGACAGTCAATTTACATGCAGCAAAATCCCACATACTTCAATGTAATATAGGCTGGATAATCCTTTATAGTGAAGTTAATTGAAGAATAGATATTGGCCAGGGCACCTTGGGTAAATCCCCAGCTCTTCGTCAAAATGCTTCCATGGGAATTTTTTTTGTATCCACCAAAATGGCTGATTAATTTCCCATTTGAAAGATTCTATCTACTCCAATGATCAGTACTGTACTGGAGTGTCAGTTTCAACATTTATATTGAAGCCCTACAGTGACTTGAACCTGAAACTTTGTGATACACAGATAAGAGGGTTACCAATTAAGCAACAGCAGCACAGTTAACTCTATTTAGTTCAGTCTATATCATTATTTATTCTTCCTTAATGAAAATGTTAGCTTCCAGGTGCGTATGTGTGTGTATGTGTGCATGTGTGTGCGTGTGCATGCGTGTGTGTGAGGGAGAGAAGGGTTTGGGATTTTACACCCATGACGGAGGGAGGAAAGTTTGAGTGGAAGTCATCACCTTGGGGAACTCTCTAATACACCAGGGAATGCGTTGCAGAGGGAACCACTCTTGTTCACCAGTAACCCGTGTAAGGAAACCTGCTCGGCTAACCCATTGGCATCAACACGTCTCACCATGGTTTAAGTCCCAATTATGTAGACATTCATTAACCTTCACCTGCAATTGATGAACAAGTTAAAGTCTGACTTTGATCAAGTCAACTGAGACAGTTGTCTTCAGGCTCTGGATTCAGTTCAATGTATCTGTAGCCAATCGGATTCTTGTGTGCCAGCTGTAGATCAACGGTTAGCCTTCTTGCCCCAGGTTAGAATATCATGGGCTCAAATCTCATGGCATTTACTACATGTGGTTTTCAGACTCCCTACATCTCCGTCTCTCAGGGAGATGTAAAAGATGCAGTGGTAATTTTTTTGAAGAAAGCAGGGAAGTTCTTCCCTGTTATCCATGCCAGTGTTCATGCCTCAGCCAAGATCACTAAAACAGATTATCATTATCACTTTGCTGTTTGTGGGAATTTGCTGTATGCAAATTGCTCGATGTGTCACAGCAAAGACAACACTTCAAAAAGACTTAATTGCCTGTGAATTACTTTGAGATGCCCTGTGGTCCTTTGGCGAGATAAATCTAAGTTTTTATTCTTTCCATAAGGTCATCATCTTTCTCTCCTGTCACTTTCCAGGCTAATGACAACTTCTTGCATTGAAAATAAATGTTAATGTAATAAAATGCTTTAAGGCACTTCAGAGGACCATTATCAGGTCATGAGAGGAAGGTTTCACTAAATTTTCCAAACATTAGTTAGAATGCCATTGATTCAACTGTCGCTAAATTATTATTCATCATTTAGAAGACAGAATGATTCCATGGCTAATAATTAAGTAGATAATTAACACTTTGCTAGGCAAAGTAGCAAATCAAAAACAATTATTGTCCTACTCAAATCATTCACAGTTGCATAACATAAATGGTTTAATCTGAACACTTGAGATCAAATGATTCCATTCACAATTTCTCATTTCAAGTGTTCTCCAGTACTTGGATAGTCCATCAACCGTGAGAGTTGAATTAAAAGTATTCAAATAATTGCTGGGACAGCACAATAAGCTCAGTGTTTTGGAATTTTTGAAGTTAGGCTAAAGAGCTGTCTCTTTACATTCCAAAACAAATTTTAAAATGGTGCATTGAGAGTAGCATGGATCTTGCATCTGCCCCTACGGTACAGGCTTATTTCTAGATTCACTTCTAGATTTCTTATACTTATTACATTTAAAGAACATTTAGATAAGCACATGAATAAGAAATGTTTGGAGGGATCTGGGCTGAGCGCAGGCAAGTAGGACAAGTTTGGTTTGGGATTATGGTCATTATGAATTAGTTGGACCAAAGGGTCTGCTCCCACGCTGTATGGCTCTCTGATTAGGTGAGACAATAACTTCCTGGAGTAGAGAATCTTAAAAAGCAGCAGAACCGAGAAAGATGTTTAACCCATTGTGTCTGTACTGATATGGTAAAAGAGCAGAGATAGTAGGAACTGCCGATGCTGGAGAATCTGAGATAACAAAGTATAGAGCTGGATGAACACAGCAGGCCAAGCAGCATCAGAGGAGCAGGAAAGCTGACGTTTCAGGTCTAGACCCTTCTTCAGAAAAAAGCAGTCTTGTTTAGAACCATATCCTTTTGTCTATAATCCTGTAAATTCCTTATCTTGAAATATCTTTTCAAATTAATCATGGAATCAGCTTTCACCTACTTTTCAAGCTCAGCATCTCAGATCCTAAAACCTCAATGAGTTAAAAAAAACAAATCTTTTCATCTCCCATGTAAGGTTCAATAAATTGATCCGTCTGAGTTTTGTCCCTAGTTCTAATAACCGGACTGGATTGCTTAAACTCTTGGTTTGAGCTAGAGAGTTGAGAAATCTGAAAAGAGTGCCGGAAGGAATCTGTGTTAAGACCATGTGAACAAAATCTTGTAATTTCCAAGAGGTTTTAAAGTTTTCTAAATCACCTGATTGGATTTAGAAAAAGAGTCATCTTTGCATTGTTCTGAAATAAATAAGATATAAAGAACCCTTTCTAGATTTTTGTCATCAATTTTAAATCCATGACCTCTTGTCATTGATTCACTCACTAGAGTGAAACATTTTTATCGATCAAAACCTCGCTTTTGTACATTATTAACCTTTTCTCTTCCAAGAAGAACAGTCCCAATATTTTCCAAGAGCTCCGCCATGACCAAAGTTCCTTTTTCCTTGTAAAATGTCTAAGTGAGCCTTTGCTGTAGCCCAAGGCCATTACATCTCTCCCGATATGTGACGGCTGTTTTTTTTCCATTTTATTTTGTTTACCTCAACCAAAAACACAAAGACACAAGATTTAGGGGCAGAATTAGGAGTTAAAATCTCTTGAGCTTACTTACCCTTTCAATAAGACCGTGGATTATCTGATTCTGGTCTGTGCTGCATTTTCCTTTCTGTCCCTCAATCAGGACAAACTTCCTTATTGCTCAAAAATCTGCCCAATTTAGACTCAGAAACATTAAATTACCCAGCTTCCTCTGCCCTCTGGGGAAGAAAACTCCACAAACTAGCAACCTGCTGGAATAAACAAATATTCTGCTCATCTCAGTCTTAAATGGGACACCCCTTTGTTTTAAACTGTGCCCCCATGATCTAGACTGCCCCACAATAGGAAACACCCTCTCAACATGTATCTATCCTGTCAAATCTCCTCAGGTTCTTAATTATTTCAGTAAGATCACCATTCGTTCTTCTGAATTCCAATTTGCTCAATATTTCTTTATAAAGATAACTGCTTCACCCTGGAGTCAATACAGTCAACATTTTCTGCACCACCTTTAATGTATAAGTATCATAACCAGTTTCACCATTGGTGCTGAAATACCTGCAGGCCACTTACAGAGAATTAGAGACAAAATTGGTTGAATAATAGGAAAAGGAGAAGCATGGTCGATATTATTGTTCAGGCTGGAGGAAAGTTTGTCATGGAGTTGCCGAGGGGTCAGTTTTGGGACCCTTGTTTTACCTAATATGGGGATCTTGGTGTACAGGGAACAGTTTCAAATCTTGCAGATGACACAAATTTAGAAGCATTGCTAACTGTGAGGAGAACGATACAGAAGATTAAAAAGACAGTCAAGTTGATAGACTGGGCAAATGAATTTGAGGTGATGTATTTTATTGGGAAGAATGTGGACAGACAAGAGAAAATAAGGGGTGCAATAGTTTAGAGATGTGGAACCAGTGGCAACCGTGAGTATATATGCAGAAATCAATAAAGGTGACAAGATAGATAGACTGAGCACTTAATAAAACATGCCATATTCTGGGCTTTATTAATGGATGCATCGAGAACAAGAGTAAGGAGGTAATGCTGGAAGTAAACAAGACACCAGTTAGACTTCAGTTGAAGTATTATGTGCAGTTCTGCACACCACATGATAAGAAGCGTATGGATGCAATGGAGACAGTGCAGAAGAGATTTACAAAAATGGTTCCAGAAATAAGAACCTTCAGTTATGAGGGAGATTTGAGATGTTGGAACAGTTCTCCTTGGAGAGAAGAAAACCAAGGGGAAACTTATTAGCAATTTTCAATATCATGAGAGATCTGGATAGACTGGATAGGAAGGAAAAACTGAAAGAACTGCGAATTCTGTAAGTCAGGAACAAAAACAGAAGTTGTTGGAAGAGCTCAGCAGCCACCTGTGAAGAAAATATCGGAGTTAACGTTTTGGGTCCGATGACCCTTCCTCAGAACTGATGGTAGCTGGGAAAATGTCGGTTTATATGCAGAAAACAGGGAAGGGGATGGGGTAGGGAGTAAAAGATAGGATAGAGCCCGAAGTGAGAGAAGAGCAGTTGGATAGACAAAGGAGTTGATAACGATCTGGCTCGGAGGATGAATAGTTGTTGATGGGCACTGTTAGTGACTACCAATAATTAATGTGTAATGGCAGGCTATGTGATAACAAGGCCTGGTGTATGGGGTAAGGGACTGGGACATGGGACAGTTTAGGCCCTAAAATTATTGAACTCGATATTGAGTCCAGAGGGCTTGCAGGCTGCAAGAGAAAAAATGAGGTGTTGTTCTTCCAGCTTTGCTGGAACACTGTAGCAAGCCTGAGACAGAGATGTTGACCAGGGAACAGGGTGGTGTGTTAACGTGGCAGGCAACAGGTAGCTCAGGGTCTTTTTTGCGAGCAGAACGTTGATGTTCTGTGAAACAGTCACCCAGTCTATGCTTCATTTCCCCAATGTAGAGAAGACCACATTGTGAACAGTGAATGCAGTAGACTAGATTCTGGGAAGTGCTGGTGAAGTGTTGCTTCACCTGGAGGGTATGTTTGGGCCCTTGGATGGTCGGGAAGGAGGAAGTAAATGGGTAGGTGTTTTCCCTTCACTCGTTACAGGGGAAAGTGCTATGAGGCTGTGGGAGGGTGTTGGTGGTGAAGGAAGCATGGACCAGGGTGTCCTGGAGGGAACGTTTCCTGTGGAAGGTGGACAAGGGAGGGGAGGGGAATATGTATCTGGTGGTGGTATCTCACTGGAGGTGGCGGAAGTGGCGTCTGATGATCTTCTGGATGTGGATGCTGGTGGGATGGTAGGTGAGGATAAGGGGAACCCTATCGCTGTTGCGGGTGGGAAGTGAAGGGGTGGGGGCGGAAAGGTGGGAGATGGGTTAGACCCGGTTGAAGGCCCTGTCGACAACAGAGCTGAGGAATCCTCAGTTGAGGAAGAAAATGGACTTTTGGAGGCTCCCTTTTCGAAGTTGGCCTGATCTGAACATATGCCACGGAGACGGAGGCACTGAAAGAATTTGATGGAGACTTTACAGGAAGCAGGGTGTGAGGATGTATAGTCTAGGTAGCTGAGAGAGTCAGTGGGTTTATAGTGGATATTAGTGGCCAGTCTATCCCCAGAAATAGAAACAGAGATGTCGAGAAAGGGAAGAGAGAAGTCAGAGATAGACCAGGTGAAAGTGAGGGCAGGATGGAAAATGGAAGTGAAATCAATGAACTTTTCCAATTCTGGACTAATGATATCATCGATGTATCGGAGAAAGAGTTGTGGGTGGGGGCCCAAATAGGACTGGAACAAAGAATGTTCCACATACCCCACGAAGAGACAGGCATAACTGGGGCCCATGCGGATAGCCATGGCTAGCCCTCTGGCCTGAAGAAAGTGAGAGGAGTTAAAAGAGAAGTTGTTGAGGGTGAGGACGAGCTCGGCCAAACGGAGGAGAGTGGTTGTGGATCGGGACGGTTCATGTCTTTGCTCCAGGAAGAAGCAGAGAGCCCTAAGACTCTCCTAGTGGGGAATGAATGTGTAAAGGAATTGCATGTCCATGGTATAGAGATCGAAAACTCCCAGTAAAACTGCAGAATCTCCTCGTTGGCTGAGTAAAATTCTTTGAGGCAGATGTGCATTAAATTAAGGTCATGTCATGCACGTTATTGATGGTTTCTCTATGACAAGATCCCACTTTATGACAAACCTGGGAAGGATATTAACCCAAAACTGCCAGGGCAAAAATGGTGAAATTTGCCTGAAATCACCAGTTCTGCCTCTAAATGTGGCATTTCTCATTTTTACAGGGCCAGGCGTGAGGTCAGGCTGAGCTTTGTGCATGTACAGGGGAGAGCTGGTCATTTAACCAGCTGCCTCCAGTGAAGTGGAATTTTCTCAAACTGTTTCATGGGACTCAGAGTGGATTCAGGCCTAGTTAGTCCAGATTTGCTTGGATGGCTAGCGTATCCTTTTGGAGCGGTAAGGTCTCCCTGTTAGATAAGGTCTGAAAACACCTTTGGAGGGGTCAGTCATTGTTAAAAGTACCCAGTGTAATGGCGGGAATGAGTGGGAGGTGTTGTTCTTTGGAGTTATTAACACTGGAGAAGTGTATGCCTAAAGGACACATAAATCCTTTGAAACTATTAAGTTGTCAGCAATATTTCAGGACCTGTCAAGAACTGTTAAACCTGTCAAGTGTCAGAACTGTCTAGCAGTGTCAAACTTGTAAAGAATGTTAAACTTGTTTAGACCTGTCAAAATGTACTTTTTTTTAATAAATGAGTTTTTTTTCAATAAATTATAGTCTATACTATAGAACTTTAAGTATTAGAACTATTTTTTTTTCTCCTGTATGCATGGATACCAGTGGGTGCTTGCTTAATTAGTATGGTAGGTGGGGAAAGGGGGTAAAAGGTGAAATTATGGGGTGCCAAAAGTTGACATTAAGTTGGAAAGTAGGCAAAAGTTGACACGGGGGATGAATAGAGGTGCACAGGGGAACAAGGGTCTGAGGGGCCATGGAGGTGGATAGGGGTCAATAGGTGGCATGAATTGATACAAATGGGCATACCAAGTTTGTGGGGCTGGAGGGGGAATGAGAGGTTTGTGAGAGAAGAGAGCATGGGAATATTTAACTTTTATTCTTTCATTTTAATTGGAGGATTATGTTGGGCCCTTGAGGCTCAGGTCCACCTCATAATCCAACATCTTGCTCAGCTTTACCTGGGTTGCCTGGCCCAACTTACAGTTCAGCTAGCCTGTTTTCCAACACCACACTCTCCCCTCCAGACCAAAATGGGGAGTGCGCTGCCTACTTTTTAAAGGACACTTTTGCAAGGCCTGTAAACTTTCCATCTCTATGCTTCCGACCTGAGAACAAAACTTAGGTCTGTTGATTTTATTTCTGAAAACACTAGCTGCTTTTAATTCTTAATCATTTAACCTCAAAGAAGTCCATTACACAGTAAAGGGATCTAATGATTAATGATACTATCCAAGATATTGGGAGATGAGGTCTCTGTAGCTCAGATGCTTTAAAATAATACTTTTCTGACATTGTGGCTGTGAAATTCCATGGGGGATGTGCAAATTTCTAATTTTAACTTTGGTGCAAAAATGTGTGAAATCCGCAATGGAGATTCACAGGGATTTTAGCCTCAGAGACACAATAAAGTATAGGAATGAACTTTTATCCCAAAACAATGTTTTTGAGTTGTGCATGAAGTAATATAACAATACTGCAAAGGCTTCTTCAATAACACTTGTCAAACTGGTGACTTTTGAGGGCACAGAAGATCAAGAGAATACCACCAACCACAGATTTCCCTCCAAGTCATGAAGTGCCCTGATTTGGGACTGTAACACTGTTCCTTTCCTGTCATTGGGTCAAAAACATTGAATTCCCTTCCTAAAAACACTGTGGGTGTACCTCTACTACACACATTTAAACAGTTCAAGATGGCAGCTCATTAACATCTAATCAAGGGTATTTTGGGGTTAACAAGATCTACGTCAGTATTTGCATTTACCCAGTGCACACCAACGTCACCGATGTCTTTATCAGAGAAGATGCTAGGGAGACCTCAGCAGATTTTCAGTTGTGTTCTGCCACCACTATTTCAGTCCCATGAAGAGCCTTGTAATTGAATGTGCTGTGTTTAACCAGTAGTCCCAAGAGCCAGGGGAATCATTGATCCTTTATTAAAGGTAAGCGGTTGTGACACATTAAAAATTATGTTTATCTGAGACAGAATAACCATCAGAATCCTTAACCACCTGACAGTTTGCAAAAAGACTTGACATTAGAGCAGGTGATCCAGTATTCTAGACAGGATGATAAAAGAATCAAAAACCAGAAGAGATTGTGGGAAACTCAAAGGCTCATTCCAAGTCCATTAATTGGCAAGGCCCAAAGTTGTTCACCACTTCCCAACAAAAGGTCCAGCAGGTTTGGAGACAGGGTGGGGAACATCAATTTGAAATAATGGCATTGTGGTGTAAGAAGGCAAGACAGACTACAAGGTCAAGCAGTAGGAGTTGCCTATGGTTTTTATTGGGACAGAATCAGTCATTTTCAGCACTCCTTAATTCAAGATCATCACTTACATCAAGTAGATCCACGTTTGCATGATGAAGAGTACGAGAAATTAAACAAGGAAATGAGAAGAAAAGAATGGAAATTACACACATTCTTGGTTACTTGAAAATCATTGACATTTTAGAAGTAGTTGATGGTCTAGGAAGTATTTTTAGTCAGACAATTTAAAAGTAAAGAATTGTGATACTGAATTTTGTTTCAACTCATGAGCAACTGTTGCTGTACTGCCTGACTCCTTGGAACAATTTGACATTTTACATCTTCAACAAGCAGGCATCAATATTCTGGGTCTTGGAGGTGATAAGCTTTGTATTAGAGGTCATTTTGCAGCAACACTTGTGTACGATGGTAAAGCTATTAATGAACCTATTTATATCTTAG
This sequence comes from Rhincodon typus, assembly GCF_021869965.1. Lineage (NCBI taxonomy): Eukaryota > Metazoa > Chordata > Chondrichthyes > Orectolobiformes > Rhincodontidae > Rhincodon > Rhincodon typus. The sequence goes on along the minus strand of NC_063337.1, from coordinate 89,293,208 downwards.
AGAATAAGAATAGATCCTTGTTACATTGGCAAATGTGCGTTCTACAAGTCTCTTACAACATGGCACAGAGATTGATGTCAAGATAATGTCGACATTTCAATTTGTGATGAATTACCTCAGTCTCTTCAGGAGTATGAGCTGTCATACCAAGAAGACTGGACAACATTTTGTCAAGATTTACCTCAACATTTACAAGCAACTGAATTTTTACACTAGAAGATTGAATGATCTTCTGTCAACAATTGCTGCAGCTTTTCCAAGAGTTTGATCAGATTGGTGATAGTCTTCCCCGGCAGGGGAGACACCCAGTGGGTGAACCAGTGAATGTGGTACTAACAGGCCCAGCTTCAGCATTTCAAGATCTAAGTCCTGTGGTACCTGGCCCTCCAGTCGCGAATGCGGTACGCTGAGTGGCCAATTCATCTTTCCTGAGATCCCCAGCATCATGGATGCTAACCTTCAGTCAGTTTGATTCACTCTATGTAATATCAAGAAGGGCTTTGAATGCAGCAAAAGGTATTGTCTCAGCGAAGGCATAATGTTTGGCACTATTCATAATTCCTCTCTTAAGACTTATTTTCTTGTCTTGTTCTAAGTTAACGTGAATGGCGCCATGTATGAATGGCAAAGGTACACACTTTTCACTGTATTTTATATTGAATACACGTGACAATAAATAATTCAATTCAATTCAATTCAATCTGTCAATAATACTGAAGACTTGAGCTCCGAAATAAACACATCTCTAACCAGGCTGTTCACTGCTGGAAACTGCGACTTACCCAACAACATAGAACATTGCTCAGGCATATTCTGTTCATCAAAGTTAGGACCAATTCAATTTGGCTACAGACTACCGTTTTAATCTATTTTCAATCATCAGTGAAGTTCTGGAAGCTATCATCAAAGTGCTGTTAATCATCACTTACTCAACAATTAACTGGCTCACTGCCATTCAGTTTTGTTCAGCCTGATAATAAAAGCAAAGCATTGCAGATGCTGGAAATCTGAAATAAAAACAGAAAGTGCTGGAGAAGTCTAGTAGCATGTATGGATAGAGAAACTGAGTTAATGTCTCAAATTCAATATGACTTCTGATATGGGTCTCAAAGAAAAGACATATTTGACTCAAGACAGTAACTCTGCTTCTCTATGCACAGATGCTGCCATAGCTGTTGAGTTTCTATAGCACTTTCTGATTTTATGCCACTCAGGTCCTGATCTCATTATAGTCTTGGTCCAAACATGGACAAAAGACCTGTACTTAAGAGGAGAAGTGACTGCCATTAACACCAAGCCAGCATTTCATCGAGAGTGGCATCAAGGAGTCCTAGAAAGTGGTGTGCTACAAGGATTCGGTGCTGGGTCCATGGCTTTTCATCAGTTATATAAATGATTTGGATGTGAACATAGGATGTCGGTTAGTAAGTTTGCAGATGACACCAAAATTGGAGGTATAGTGGACAGCAAAGAAAGCTACTTCAGAGTACAACAGGACCTTGATCAGATGGGCCAATGGGCTGAGTTCTGGCAAATGGAGTTTAATTTAGATAAATGTGATGTGATGCATTTTGGAAAGGCAAATCAGTGCAGCACTTATACATTTAATCGCAAGGTCCTGGGGTGTGTTGCTGTACAAAGAAACCTTGGAGTGTACGTTCATAGTTCCTTGAAAGTGGAGTCCCAGGTAGACAGGATAGTGAAGGAGGTGTTTGGTATGCTTGCTTTTATTGGTAAGTGCATCGAGTATAAGAGTTAGCAGGTCATGTTGTGGCTGTACAGGATATTGGTGAGGCCACTTTTGGAATACTGCGTTAATTCCGGTTTCCCTGCTCTAGGAAGGATGTTGTGAAATTTGAGAAGGTTTAGAAAATATTTACAAAGATGTTGCCAGGGTTGGAGAGTTTGAGCTGTAGGGAAAGGCTGAATAGACTGGGGCTATTTTCCCTGGAGGGTCAGAGGCTGAGGAGTGACCTTATAGATGTTTATAAAATCATGAGGGAGATGGATAGGGTGAATAGCCAAGGTCGTTTCCCAGGGGTGGAGGAGTCCAAAACTAGAGGGCATAGGTTTAAGGTCAGAGGGAAAAGACTTAAAAGGGATCTAAGGGGCAACTTTTTAGCGCAGAGGGTGGTGCGTGTATGGAATGAGCTGCCAGAGGAAGTGGTGGAGGCTGGTACAATTACAACATTTAAAAGGCATCTGGATGGTTATATGAATCAGAAGGGTTTAGAGGGATATGGGCCAAATGTTTGCAAATGGGACCAGATTAATTTCAGATATCTTGTCAGCATGGAATAGTTGGACTGAAGGGTCTGTTTCCCTGCTGTACCGTTCTATGACTCAACAACTGGAATGAATTAGAATGGGGGGGGAAGTCTTTCTCTGGTTAGATACATAACAAGCACAAACAGGATGGTTGTGGTTGGTGGACGTTAATCATCTCAGGCAAAGGACATCCCTGCAGGAGTTCCTCATATGGCGTCCTAGGCCTAACTATCTTTCACCACTTCACAAATTTTTTTTCCACCATCATAAAGTTAGAGGTGAGGATATTCAATGAGGAATGCATAATGTTCAGTACAATTGGGCTCCTCAGATACTATATCAGACTGTCTCCAATGCAGTAAGATCCAGAAAACATCTCATCTTTAGCTTTTTAAGTGACAATGACCATCTTCAACAAAAGATAATCCAACTATTGCCCTTTGACATTACAATTTCTGAATCCCTGACTATCAGCATCCTGTGGTTTACATTTAACGAGAAACTGAACTTGATTGGTTATGTAAACACTGTAGCTATACTAGCAAGTCGAAGATCAGGAGTTCTGCCTGTTTGAACATATTTAATACCATCAACATATGCTCCCTCCACAGCACTGTACTTTGAAACCAGTGTGTGTACTATCTACAAGATGCACTGCAACAATTCACCAAGGCTCATTACATAACACCTTCCAAACTCACAATATTTAGCAATTAGTTTGGACAAGGGCAATAGGTAATGCAAACACCATCATCTCCAAGCTTTAACCTAAGCCACACAACATCCCTTTTTGGAACTGTATTTCCATTCTTTCACAGTTGCTAGTTCAAAATCCTCAAACTCCATCTCTAACAATATTGTGAGTATTCATACATCCAAATATTACAGCGGTTCAAAAAGGTAAGTTACAGCAACCTTCTCAAGAGCAACTACAGATAAGATCTGAGACAACATTACAAATCTTACTCTTTGCACTTAAGCTGTTGAAAGGTCAATTCAAAGTCAGCCCACAGACCATTACCTTTCAATGCCAAATAAAAACTGAAAGAACTGCGGATGCTGTAAATCAGGAACAAAAACAGGAGTTGCTGGAAAAGCTCAGCAGGTCTGGCAGCATCTGTGAAGGAAAAAGTCAGAGTTTTGTTTTTGTACCTTTCTGTCCCAATTTGAATGGTGAGGAGAACATTGGGGTCATCGCAACATTTGAATCTGTGAACAACAAACTTTGAGGGGAGATCATGAAGTTGTGGGTATTTGTATTTCAATGTTTTCTACTAATTATGTCGGAAAATACTTTCAGTTAGTAATGTTAGAATCTGAGAATATACTGGGGGAGACATGTTATGATAGGGTATAATGAACGTGTAGATGATCCTCTGAGGTGTACTGTGATGTAACTGTGACCTCAAGGTTCCTGTGAGAGCAACCTAGGGCAGAAATACCTACTGTATGACCTTCAAGTGTACTAATTAATTAAATGTGCTTGGTGAAATACCTTGAGGTTTGGCCTGAGCTTATCTGAACAGATGAACTCATAATAATGAAGGTGTTGTTTAAATGCATGACATTGTTGTTGAATCTTTGGTGCCATCACTTCTCATCTGTGGAGTGCACAAGCTTTGTTAACTCTTACATTTTCCAACGCTGTCTCATTAACTCTTATGTGTAACCTCTCATACTTCTGAGACGCCACTTTGCATTTAACAACAGTGACATTTAACACTTGCAAAATAAAAGGAAAGTGCCTAAACTCGATGTTAATGATTGAAGTTGCATACTGTTTGCACTCTAACAGTGCCGGTTTCAAATCAGGATAAATGACTTACAATGCAACATGCTGTTCTCCAGGTGAAATAAGAATAATTTCTGATTTTTGCAGAGACCAAACTAGGAAGCAATTATGTTTTACTTTCCAAAATGTTTCAAGGTTACTCATCCATCACTGGCACACATTAGCTGCACTACATCTCTCCACAGTATGTACATAATAGAATCCTCAGTTTGCACTCTAGATGCTCAATGTGGCATCAGGGTGGCATAATCCAGATCAGAAAGAGGAAATAGCTGCAAAGTTTGTCTTTGTGGTTATTGAGTCACTGATGGCCTAACAGAGTCATTAAAACCTCTCTCGAGGAGAATTAGTTGGATATTGATCCATCCATTTCAGTTGGAAAGGATCAAACAAAGGAGGCTTCAATTGCATTTTTGTATTTTTGTTCTGAAGGTCACTTGTTACCCTTCAAAGCCAAAACATTTTGTACTTCACTTTTATTGCATAAGGATGTAAAACACGCAGTGTCTGGGTTTGCATTCTACCTTTGGAGACTTGAAGTTGATATCCTAGCCTGGACACCATGAGCTGAATAGCCTACTTCTCTACTGTAGTGACACTTTGACACTATTGTGCAATACTGAAGGAGTGCTGCATTGTCAGGAATACCATGTCTGAGATGAAGCACGACACCAAGAAATCATCTGATTAACTTTCAAATGGCTGTAATTTAACCATTCTCATTGTTCTGAAGTAGTGGGTTCGGTGATAATGTAGTTCATGCAATATTTGTAGATCAGTCAGTGTCAATGAAACTGATTATAGAGTCATTATCACATTGCTGCTTGTGGGAGCTTGCTGTGTACAAACTGCTTTCATGTTTCCTAGGTTACACCAATTTCAATAGTATTTTATTGGCAGTGAAGCCTGTAAGATGCTTTTGAAAGTGAGATAGAAATTTAAGTCTTCCTTTTGTATTCAAAGCCATAACTAAAACAGGTGGGGACACAATATCTATAATTAATGAATTTAAGTTTTTTTTTTTGCTTTTACTTATGTGATGGAATGGTTGAGAAATTGAGATGGAGGTTCTGATGGAAGATCAAGGAGATTATTTTATGAGAAGGAGAAATCTTTATGAAATCAAAAATTAGTTTTCGTATGTATTGATTGCGTATTCTTCTAAGAAATGTCAGAAATTCAGCAATACACTTGCCAGATAACAATTTAAATGGCATGTATACTGAATGTGTTATTTTTGCTGGTTAATCAACATTTTAAATTTACAATGGTTACAATAATTATCCTTTCAACACAGAAAGCTTGAAGTTGTCAACAACAATAACTTGCATTTATGTGCCACTTTTGGGAGTTTGCAAAGTACTCACAGCTGTTGAGTCCTTCTGGGATTTGTGCTGCAGGCACATACTTAAAGCCCAGGTCAAATACTACCGGCTAGGAATAGCTTTCACAGTAAATGTAATGGGAAGAAAATGAAAAAGAAACACTTTGTGGGCACAAAAGGTTGTACAGGGGGCACTCTACTAGAAATGGAATCCCACAATCATAAATGTATTACCACTTAATATCATCCCCTGTCTGAGAGACTGTCTCAGTAACTGGTTGTGAGAATGAAGCTACAGAGGTTGCTGCATTAATGCCATATCAATTTAAAATGCTGTCTGAAGGAATGCTACTCTGTCCCTATTAAGTGAAGTAGGATAATATCATGCTATTGTTGAATCAACCCCTGATGCCTTCTCCAACATTCAATAAAATCATATTTGATTTTTGACTTCAATCTATTTTCCATACTATCCCCATATCACCTGATTCCATTAATATCTAAAATGGTGCAGATATTTTGTGCGCTCATGTGTGTGTTACTTTTGAATCTGTAAACCCCAACTTTCAGTCTTTAGAGAATTTGCAGTGCCATGCTCTAGCTTGTGTATGGTTTATGTGTCATCAGGTCTAAGGTAGGGTACAAATGTGTCTTTCAGTGTTGAGAAACGTAACCAACATTGAAGATTTCACTTGATCAAAAAATGTACTGTGAACAAATAGTAGTAGGAGCTAGAAGTAGTGTTGGTGCACTGATTCACTTTCCATTCAGTAGAAATGGACTAAAGCAGATGCCATAAGACCATATTTTAAAACTTCTGGTACTTGTGCACCTTCAGTTCCCCAAAGCTTAATCTCTAGTATCTCTTTTCAACACTCTGCCAATCTACTTCTCTTTCTGCTTTAAAACTATTAACAAACATTTGACAACTTGTCATAATATCTCCTTATCTGTTCAGTGTCAGATTTTATCACATAATCATCATTTCAAATGCTCTGGGAGTTTTATTAGTGTGTCTATGTAGTGTTCTTTATGCCTACAAAACATTCCAAAGCACTTTACAAGTAATAAATGTTTCTGAAGCACAGAGTGACTGAAGTAAAGCAAGAAATGTAGCAACTAATTTGAGAACAACTGAATAATAAGTGGACAAATTTTTTTACGGTGTTGATTTAGTGATAAATATTGGCAAGGACAAATGAAATAACTTGCCTGCTCTCTCACAAGATAAATCATTGAGACTTCTTAGATTCCCTTGAGGGAACAGATGCAACCTCGAGTTACCATCTCAACTGGAAGACAGCACTTCTAACAATAAACCCCTGATGTAACAGCCTTGATCATTGAACTAAAACTCTTGGAGTGGGACTTGCACCTCTGTTTTAATAGGTGAAAGTGTTACCAACTGACTAAGCCAAGGTTGAACATTAATAAATAAATGGTTTAAAGCAGGCTTTTTGATCATCAGTTTCACAGCCTCACCCAACCTCCTGATTCAGCGTACAGCAATAGTTATGGTCAAGTATTCTTTTAACCTAACATCTTGATTTTACAACACTGATGGCAATTTCTAAAATATACTAACCCCCACCTCCCCACTCCCCATATGCAGTGTAAACTTTATTGTACAGCAGACTTGGTTCCCACTCTTCCTTCAGGGAAGAAAGTCACTGACAATGAAAAATTTCAATTTCCTGGCAAGAGACTGAGAATTCTGCTCATCCCTACACATCTTCTCCCACTCTGCTAGTGCCTGATTGAGAATACTGACACACTGCTCATAAATCAGCTGATGCCATTACTGAGAGAAATTGACAGTGCTATAAATGTTACATTCCAGTTTTTTTCTTCCACTGCCATAGAGACAGGCTTTATCCAGTGGTACTGCAAAGAAAATTATTATAATTTATTTTCTTTACTTTCTCGTTATGGTTGGACGATAGGTCAACCCATAAATCATGTCTCAGTAAAATCATTTTATTTCTTGCATAATTTAATGGTGGATGGTGCAAGTCATTATTTGATGGTGAATATTATATAAAATTGATGAATAAGGAGATATATAATAATGAGGCAATAAATAAGGAAAGATAAAGAGTGCATTGATATCATTGATATCACTGATTCATTTTAACAAAATACCAGCTTATAAAATAATCGTGTCGTCCTTTCTTACTTGCTTTACAGGCAGATCGTACTATACAATTGCATCAGGGTAACAGAACAGAGTGCACAATACAGTGTTACAGCCGCTGAGAAGGTGCAGGGAGAGATCAACATTATTACTAAAGAGGTCTATTCAAAAGCCTGATAACAGCAAGGAGGAAGATGTTCTTGAATCTGATGGTATACAAACTTTTATATGTTCTACCTTATGGAAGAGGAATGGAAAAGAGTATACTCGGGGTGGGACTGGTCTTTGTTTATGTTGGTTGCTTGGCTGAGGCAGCGGGAAGTCTAGATGAAGTCAATAAATGGGATCTGGTTTGCCTGAGCTGTGTTCATGATTCTCTTTAATTTCTTTTGGTCTTGGGAAGAGCAGTTGTAAGAGTACATTGTGCAGATAGAATGTTTTCTATGGTACATTACTATAAACACTTATGAGTCTTTATGGACTAGCCAAATTTCCTTAGCCTCCCGAGAAAGCAGTGTTTTTGCTGTGCTTTCTTGACTGTAGTGTCACTGTGGGTGAACCAGGAAGATTGTTAGTGATCATCACACCCAGGAACTTGATGCTTTGGACCATCTTCACCTCAGCACCGTTGCTGCAGACAAGAGCATGCCCTCCACTCTCCTTCCTGAAGTCAATGACCATCTCCTTTATTTTCAAACATGCATTTGCAATGCTAAGACATACAAGGCTATGAGCCAAGTGCTGGAAAATGGGATTACAATAGACAGGTGGTTGTTTTTGACTAGTACAGACTCAATGGACTAAATGACCTTTTCCTGTGCTGTAGACCTCTATGGCCCTGTATTATAGAACCAAGGTAGATTAATGGACCGAACATACAGATCAGTAATATACTGAATGGCAGAAAAATCTGAAGGGGATAAATGACCCACTCCAACTCCTATGTTGCTACTTTCCTATGATTGTTGCCCAAACAACAACACTTTTCACAATTACAAACCTATTTTTGAATCTAAAAAGATCTTTGCTAACACAATAGAGAATGGTTTATTTTCACCTCCAGAACCCACTTTGGAAGCTAGTCAAGTAGAAAGCCATAAAAGTCCAAGGCTTGAGCCTAGGTAATGTAGGTCCCAGCTGGTTTGTGGCTGCAGCATAAAAGTAATTGTTCCTAATTTGGGACATATTGACAATAAATAGGGACACCCACTCAGATCATAATGACAGCTACCATTAGAGACGAATGGATTGCTGTGATCAACTTGAAATGCTTTTCAGTTATCATGGTCAAAGCGTGTTGTTACATGTTGTCATGCTGTAGTTCTTCCATTCGATAGCATACCATGTAATGATTGATGACATTATGTATAAAAAAGGGAAAATAATCTACTATTCCACATCACTGACAAAGCTCACGCTTATAAATAAGATGCGTTCCCAAAAGTCACAACTGGTAAAAGCCACCAAATCATGATAATATAAAAAATAATGATGCAAGATTCCAAGTTTCATTTTTTTTCAAACAAAATACAAGTGTTTTATTCCCAGGATTCACATTTGAATACTGTACATTCAATATTTCTATAGGCTTCCAAGGAAATATCTCCATTTTTAATATGTTATTGTGTATCATAAATTTGCAAAGTCAGAAGTCACACAACACCAGGTCATAGTCCAACAGATTTATTTGAAATCACAAGCTTTCAAAGCGCTGCTCCTTCATCAGGGGAATAACAGGTGAACCTGGTGTCATGTGATGTCAGACTTTGCCAGTTCAACACTGGCACCTCCACACCATAAATTTGCAAGACCAGTTGTCAGTTTTTTTTTTCTGTATGCTTAATTAATTGGATAACTCAAGCTGAAATTCTATAAAAACTAGTACTGGGTTTGGAAAAAGAAAATCATTTCAACATTTTCAACACAATAACCTTCCTTTCTAAATCTCTCCGTCTCTCTTTCTCTCTGTCTGCCTTTAAGGCAATCTGTAAAATCTACAAACATTTAATCATTACTAATTATCTCCCCAACTTGTTCCATGGCTACAACCCTCCTCTTGCTTTGCAACCTTCTTCAACCCTTTGGGGTCTCTGTACTTCTATAATTCTGGCCACTCGTGCATTCCTGACCTCCATTGCTCCATCTTGCCTTCAGCTGCCAAAGTACAATTTAGATTTCCTCCTTAAACCTGTCTATCTTTCTGCTTTCTCTCTCTTCCGTTAAAACTATTCTTAAAGTGTCTATCTTCTTCAGCCAACCAACAAAATGTCTTCATGTGCTTGGATGTCATAAAGATACTATTTGTTATTGTTGATATCCATTTTTATCCGAGTGCCCTTCAGTGAGATGATTTGAGTTTTTTTATGTTCTTTCTTGGATTTGGCAATCATTGGTGATGTCAGTATTTATTGTCTATCCCTAATTGTCCTTAAGGAGATAGTGGTGAGCTGTCACTTTGAACCATTTCTCTTTAAGGAACCAAATAACTACAAATTATCATTGTGAAATCAGAACTAACAAGATCTGAGAATTAATGAAACAACATCGAAAGTAACAATAAAACAATTACATTAAGATTTTAAGTTTCATTATTGCCATGCAGTCCAATATTACTAATCCTAAAGTTAATTACATGAGACAAAAAATGGAAATCAGATTAGAATTGACAAGACAAATCAATACCTGAACTGATAATGCAAGATGTTGAATGTCTTAATGTTGACAAGGAAGGAAACTTAAATTCTTGTGTTAATTTTTAAGCTCAGAGGAAAGGAGAAGCAGAACACTCAGAGACAGACTGATATTTTATTATGTCATTGCCTATTTTCCTGTTTATAAACCTCAAAACAAAATGGTTAACTGTAGACACCGACCTGTCTTATTATGCATCATATTGCCATATACCTAGCTATTTATTGGGATCAGGGATGTCAGTTTTTGTGAAATACACTACATTACACTGCAGTAATGCAAGTGTGCAGTCGATTCACGTATTACCTGCAGAAGTGAAACATACCAATTGGGTAAGTAGCAAAAATGAAACCTTCATCTTTTTGTTTTCATTTTAATATTAAGAATTTTCAAATGAAATCTTTGTCAAACTGTGACATTGAAATACCATTTGAATTTGATTGCTTAGCACCTCCTTTAAAATAGAAGAGGAAAGAATTTCATGTTAGTCTACTAGCATTAGTATCCCTGTCTCTGAGACAAAAATTCTCAGTTCAAGTCCCACTGCAGGATTTGATGACCAAGGAATGTGCATTCATAACATGGCTAGACTTGTAAATCCTTTCAATATATGCCAATGTAAAGTGATGAGAGTGAGAGGGATTCCTGGTTAGCTTGATAGAAAGAAATGGAACCTCTACCATCACTATCCATATTAAAAATGTAAATGTAAACATATGTGTTGCCACAGCAACAGCTTTACTGGTTGACCGGATGGATGGCTAGTGTAGATCAAACTTGTGCTAACAGCACAGGGTTCAATCCTTGTTCCACCTGGGTGAATTCTGCGTCCTTCCCCTATTCATGATGCAATGGGTTAAATCTGCCTGAAGGCAGAGAATTTGAGAAGAATACAGAGTGTCAAAGGCTGATTTTTCTGCCATATAATATAATTAGGAATAGGGAAATTCTGCAGAACGACTTTCTGTCTGCAAATTTTAATAAATTGAAACTTTCAGCCTGTGCTGCTTAATATTCTCCAAGATAGGTCATGAATGCAGAATTGGAATATTTTCCCCTTTAACATTTTGCATATGTAATTTCAAGCCCTCAATTTCACATGAGTAGAAAGCTTAGACTTTCATATATGTACACTCATGTGTACGTACTGAAGACTATAAGTCACTAAGATAAAGAAGTGGAATTAGGACATTCAGCCCATCGAGTCTGCTCCACCATTCGATCATGGCTGATTGGTATCACAACCCTGTTCACATGCCTACTCCCTTTAACATTTGATCCGCTTACGAATCAAGAACCTATCTATCTCTGTCTTAAATGCACTCAATAACTTGGCCATTCAGCCCTCTGTGGCAATGGCTTCCACAGATTCACTACCCTCTGACTGAAGAAATTCCTCCTAATTTCATTTCTAAAGGGTTATCCCTTCACTCTGAGGGTGTGCCCTCAGGTCCTAGTCTCTCCTACCAGTGGAAGCATTTTCTCCACGTCTACTCTATCCAGGCCTCTCATTATTCTGTAAGATGAGATTGATTCAATGAGAAGCCCCCCTGACCCTGACACCCCAGTCATCCTTCTAAACTTCATGAATTGCAGACCCAGAGTCCTCAACCGCTTCTCGTATGACATACTCTGGGTCCCTTTCAAATTCAACACATCCTTCCTCAGATACAGGGCCCAAAAGTGTGCACAATATTCCCAATGCAGTCTGATCAAAGCCTTCTGCAGCCTCAGCATTACATCCCAGCTTTCGTATTCTATAATTCTCTTCTTGAGTTCTGCAAACAAAAACAAAATTTATTGCAGCTCTTGAGTTTAGTTTTCATGATAGCTAGTTCCTGTCTGATGATTAGATTGTATGTCATGGTAATCATAACAGCCATACGTTCTGTGCAGTCATTTATGGTTTTATTACAAGGAAGCCCCATGTTTGCTGCGTAGGTTTTCATGGCAATATATCTGAACATTCACAAACCCAGTCTTAGTTAATCCTAGAGATAGTAGGAACTGCAGATGCTGGAGAATCTGAGATAACAAGATGTAGAGCTGGATGAACACAGCAGGCCAAGCAGCATCAGAGGAGCAGGAAAGCTGACGTTTCGGGTTTAGACCCTTCTT
>NC_063337.1:89260142-89270881 GCF_021869965.1 Rhincodon typus | reverse complement strand
CTCCTATGATGCTGCTTGGCCTGCTGTGTTCATCCAGCCCTGCACCTTGTTGTCTCGGATTCTCCAGCATCTGCAGTTCCTACTATCTCTGATAGGAAATAAATTAAACTGTTTACCTTTCACTTTTTGTAAATTTAACAGAAGGTGATCTAGAGTTTGGGGTACACATGTTAGAAACTGAAATATCATACACAAACTTGAAGAACGATAATCCCTAATATTTTACAAACAGTAGAGCTGCTTTTCTGAAAGAGCTCCACATTTCTGGTAGGTGATTCTGATCAAAGTTCCTTCACTAATGCCAGCGTAATTTAAATCTAACAGTTCTGACCATCAGAAAGATGGTGAGGGGAAATCAAATCACATGCCTTTTATCATGGTAGCAGCTAATTAATCTGTGGTTCAAAATGTGCAGCAGCATATATAGCCATTTTGACAGCTCCTGTGAAAGAATCAGTAGGTAAGTATAAGGTTAGGATGTCAGGTGAGAACAGTTCCAAGATGCCGTGTAGGTAAGTACCAAAGTTCCAAATGGATAAGATGACAGCAAATAGGGTGCCAGATGGATAGGGTGCAAGGGCACAAAGGCAGGAGGTCGGGTGCCAGCTGAGTTATGGAGTGTTTAAGGTAGGTCGGGACAGGGGTTGTATATGGTCTCATGGAGAAGGAGGTGCCACATCCAGCAAGGGTCTAGAGGTGATAGTCGTGTCCAGTAATGGATTTCCAGGTAGAAAGAGACTGTCAGGTCCTATGGGCAAGAGATAGATGAAAAGTCCCAGGAGACACTGAATTGCTTGGTCTTGGAGGAAGTAGGTAACAGATCCTGGGATCAAAGGGAATGGCAGTTCCCCGGGGGGGGGGGGGGACAAGATGGTATCAGGTTCTGGGATGGGGGTGAGGTCCGATGGGTCAGGGTGGGAGAGAGAGAGGAGGGAAGCAGTAAGGAGTCTCTTGAAAGTGTAGTTAGGAGTGTGTGTGGTAATTAGCAGTGGAGGAGAAAGTGTGCTATGAGTTTAATAGCTGTCAGAAGATAGACCGTGTATTTAATTGTTTAATGTTTCCTCGTTAACTATTAATAACTGCAGCAGAACACTCCAGGATTCCATGTGCAGGGGAATTCCCTTTTTGGAATCTTCTATATCCTGAATAATTCCCTCAGAACCTTGACACGCATCTCCCAGCTCTGCTGCAGAAATAACTAGCCATTGGAAAATCTGGGTCGATGGAACTTTAAATCAAATTAAAAGATAAAAGTGCTCCACAAATATCAAATAAATTTTCCAGATCCAGGTTTTCAGCAATAATTATAAACATTATATGCCATTAAAATCCTTACACCTGTTTGCATGGTGTAGAAATTCCAAAGTACACTGCATTTTGTAACAGTTTAAAGCATAAGGCATAAAGCAGAATTTTCATCAGTTCAGTGATTTCTGATTGAAATCAATTTGGGGTGACTGCAACAACATGCCTTCTGGGGAAACTTGGAATCAACGACAGCAGCTTTGAGGATTTCTCTGTTTAACTGCGCATTTGTGAACTCCAAACGTTGCAGTCAGTTTGAGAGGAATAATCACAGCTTTGATGTCATTACTGCCACAAAATACCAAACATTTTCAAGGGTTTTTTTGCATAAGACTAATCAATTCAGTTAAGATGTACAATTGAATCAAAGTTTGATTTAGATTTGTAGTCGGATGTCGGGTATGCTCACCGAGTGAACTAATGATGCTTGACAAAGTGCCATAAAAAATAATAAAACATAATATTCAAAGTTGCTCAGAAACTAATTCAGTACATGTTATACATACATATTGGTTTAATTTGCGTTTAAAATTTTGAATTTTTCTTTTTCACTGTGGAACACTTTTTAATCTTTGGTTAAGCTTTGAGAGAATTACTTCCCTGAAATATCATGTCATTTGTACAAGTTTTCAGGGCAATATAGCTTAAAGCACTAGTCACACAGAAAGCATGGTAATTGCTTTACACCTCTGATTTTAGGCTGAGAAGGTAGTCATTTTATGAAAACCTGTTTGTTTAATATTTTTAATTTCATTCAGTATCAATGAACCAACAATTGAAGTATTTTACAAAAGAGGCAAATGAAAGAATTTCTTTTGTTTTCACAAAGTGATAAGTTAGAGTCTCGAATGCACTGCCTGGAGGTGTGGTGGAGGCAGGTTTAATTGAGACATTCAACAGGGAATTGGTTAATTAGTCCAATAGAAACAATGTGCAGGGTTACAGGTTAAAAGGCAGGAGATTGGAACTAAGCTTAAATGCTCAGAGAGCTGGTGCACGCAGGATGGGCTGAATGGTCTCCATCTGTACCACAACAATTCTGTAATTCTGTATCCATGCAGCCGAACAAATCTTCTCAATAACAATACGCTCTTTAGAGGAATACTTTATGGTGCTGCACTTTTCTGTGGTCTGATTGTTTATCATAAATTGTCTAGGATGAAAAATTTATCATCACCAAACATAGCATCAATCTTAAAGGAAAATCTATTTTCAACTCAATAAATATGTTTGCTTTAATGAGTGACAACAGTAAACCCACGCAAGGAACAGCAGAAATTGATATAAGTCTCCACGGGGAAGTTTATGTGAATAGATCCTGCACCACTTTCAATTTTACAAGTCAAATGTGTGTTGAAGAGTTATAACCATTATCCTATAAGGGATGCAGAAGAACACAATACGTAGACAACTGAGCTTTTATTAAAATATATACTGTAACTAGATTAGAATTGTCTTCATTTCAAGATGGGACTACATTATGTTTGTTGCATACATGCAGTATGTCAGAGATGTTTATCAGGTCCCATCTATTACACCAACCAGGATTAAAACATGGTTTGATGCTGAATAAAGAGAATAGCACAAGTCTTCTCAGTTAGATCTCCATTAAATTAGCTTGATTCCCAGGGGAAGGGACACTGACTGACTAAATTATTTCAAAATGTCATTGCATTACAGGCCAAATATGTTCAAATAGCTGCAAATCCCTAACAAAAGAATGGAAATATACTCAACCATACATCGAAGCTTGGAAGTTTCTTCAATTGAAATCTTAGATTGAAGCCCCTACTTAACATTTTAAACTTTGTCAGCCTTGCAATACTCTAGGATTACTACACTCTTTAACTCAGTTCAAATTACATTAAATATTTTCACCTAACAACAGCATTCATATCATTAGTTGTTTCAGCTTTCAAACTTCCTCTGTGAATCTATTTGCCTCTCTTCCTACCGTTAAGTGTCTCCACAGGTTCTGTCTTTTTGGTTAGTCTGACATCTTTATATATATAGTCCAATTTCAACTTCTGTTTGATAACACTCCTGTGAGATGCCTTGTTTTTGTTCAGAAAGTGTTAAAAGGTACCCATGTAGAAATAAAAGTTCTTCTTGATGGAAGCAGAGCAAGAAAATGCCGTAAATTATTCAAGATTTACGATGCTTCCTTTTATTTTACAGGGAATGGATGTGCCTAAAAGTTGAATACGTTTTAAAGGACAGATGAGTCTGTTTACCATTTTAATCTATGTTAGACAGCAGCAGGGCAAACTCTAATATGCCTTAAGGTCAACTAATGGCACAAAAGCAAAGGTTTTCACTATTTTGTGCATAACCATTGTTTTGAGCTGTAGCCCATTTAGCCATCAAGAAGAATCATGAGTCTATGTATCTGAAATAAATTGGCTTTTATGATATGCCATTACTCATGAGTGCTCCGATAAAATTCATTAGTACCGGTTTGATGAAACAGGCTAATATCAGAAGACTATAAGATCTGTGAACATTGATGCAGAACACCGTCAGTATACATAGATTGTAAAAGAGCACATCATGTGCAATGATTGTTTATTGTCTCAGACTAAAATTTACTCTCAATCTATCATGATACTTGTTTTGAGAATCTTAGGATATTAGGCTTCTGAGGTAGGTTGAAACATGTTTGGATATTGTGAATGAGAAAATTCTAACACTGTTATCATCATTTTCCTGCCTTTTTAAGAGCACAGAAGAAAGTCCATTAGATATCTCCAGAGTGTGAATTTCTGATGGCATCCCACAGGGTGAAAAGTTAACACTTCAGTGACATACAGCCATCTCTGTGAGCTAATCAGTCAGAAACAGCCTATACATGCATTAGATTAGAGACAAAACTCAGAGGCTCAGTTACCCCTCATCCTGCAAGCATCCGAGTTGGCAGATCAACAATAAGCAATATATGTGATCTGCACACTAAGTGGGCTCTGTAGCTTCCAGATAACTGGCTTGTGGCTTAACTATGCACCACTGCACCTGGCACATTGCACAATGAATGCTTTTGGTGGCCTGAAGGTCATTTTTCTTCCCATCATTTCTTCTTTATCCATTATGTTTATAAGTTTAATCACAGTGGGGACAATGGGAGTATTGGAATAGTCAGATAATAATGCACTTAGAAGGCTTTCAGTGTCTTGTCAAATGAAGGAAGACAAAATGCAGACTGATCAACAGAAAAGAATTGAGTAATCTAGTATTGTGGCTAACATTAGAATGTGGCGCTTCTTAAAAATCTGCGCAGTAGGTACTTTTCAACGCAACGACATACAAAGTGTTTCCTGTGAAGGCAGCAAAAATGCCAACAAGAGGCAATTACTTAAATAGAGATGCATAATGTGAAGAAGAAAGAAAGCAGTCTAGGAGTCCTGATTGACAATAAATTGAAGCTATCGCTATGAAACTTCATGGCAGTAGGTAAATCAAATCAGATAGCAGAATGCTATCAATATGTCAATAGCAAGCCAAAATCATGAGTCAGTCATTTGATAAAACACTAGTACAATAACAAAAGCTTGCATGCATGGTTTGGGAAGTTTAATCAGATAGAAAACTTGACAATCTACCAAAAAATGATATTTGCATCAGTGACTAAATATTGGTTGATGAGGTTGATTTTTAAGATGTATAATAAAGGAAGAGAGATTGGTGGAGAGGTTTAGGGAGGGAATTCTAAGTCTGGGGTAAAAGAATTTGGGGATACTCAAGAGACCAGAATTGTAGAGTCTCTGATTCAAGGAATGTGGAGCTGGAAAAGCTCAACAGGTTAGATAGCATCTGAGGAGCAGGTAACTCAATGTTTCGGGTCAGAACCCTTCTCCAGAACCTGGGAGGGTGAGAGAAGTCCAGAAATAAATAACGGGAGGGGAATGGGGCTGGGGGGAGGGTAGGTGAGATGGAGATAGGTGGATGCAGGTAGGGGGTTATTGTGGTTGGTCAGCGGGAAGGGTGGAGTGGGTAGGTGAATGGGAAGATGGACGTGTTGGGGGTAAAGAGATTTTGAAGTTGGTTATGCTGGTAGGGGGTTTTGTGGTTGGTCAGTGGGAAGGATGGAGCGGATAGATGAGTCAGAAGATGGATAGGGTGGGGAGAGGAGAAATTTTAAAGCTGGTGACGTCAATATTCAGACCATTGGGCAGTGAGCTCCCAAGGTAAAATATCAGATGTTGTTCCTCCAGTTTGCATTTGGCCTCACTCTGACAGTGGAGGAGGCCAAGGATGGACATGTCACCAGGGGAATGGGAGGGGAAGTTAAATTGGTTGGCAACTGGAAGATCAGACTGGTTGGTGCATCCAGAGTGCAGATGCTCTGCAAACTTGAACCCGAGTCTGCATTTGGTCTCCCCGATATAGAGGATATCACATCCAGAGCAATAAGTACAGTAGATGAGGTTAGATGAAGTGCAGGTGAATGTCTGCCAGATTTAGAAGGATTGTTTGGGGCCTTGGACAAAGGTGAGAGGGGAGGTGTAGGGGCAGGTGCAGCACCTTGTGCAGTTGCAGGGAAAGGTGTGGTGGAGAAATTGATGGGGAGTGTGGAGCTGAAGAGAGAGTCGCAGAGTGAACAGCCCCTGCAGAAAGCAGGCAGGGGTGGGGAGGAAAATATCTTTTTGGTGGGGTCCGTTTGTAGGTGGCGGAAATGTCAGAGGATGATGGGTTGTATTCGAAGGTTGGTAGGGTTTTATGTCACATCCACCATGCACATGTATATCTGGAAGAGGATGCACATGTCTGTACGCCTGTTCTACCAGAGGATTTTCAGGATTTTGTGAAGGCAGCACTGGTGATAACAACTCCAGTGATCTGAGGTCTCTGCTGTACATGGTCCATGTTTCTGATGTATACAGGAGAGCTGCTCTGTAGACCATGAGCTTGGTGCTGAGTTTGAGATCACAGATTTCAAACACTTTATTCCCCGGGTGTCTGAAGGCTGCACTGGTACATTGGAGTCAACATTGCATTTCTTCGTCAATGTCTGCTCACACTGAAAGGAGGCTCCTGAGATATGGGAAATGGTCCACGATGTCCAGGGGATCACTGCAGATTTTACTGGTCAAGAAGTGGTGGCAATGTTGTGTGGCAAGAGGGGACTGGTTAAGAAGCTAAGGGCAGGTATAATCATTCAGGTCCTTCCTTTGCCCACTCAAGAAGCCAGTTATACAGGTTTTGGAAATAAAATTGATTTGGTGTTTCACAGGTGACCAGATTAGCAAAGTCCATCTTTCAGGGGTCTCAGAAATCACTGTCTCATTCCTTCTTACTGAAATCTCACACTCACAGAGTGTGATTAAGGCCAACATGGAAGCAGCCAAACATTTGGTGCATTTCCAGAGTGGGAAAACTGACTGTGAAATTTTTAAGCACAACACTCAATTTCTGCTCAAGAAATCAGCAGGACACAAAACATTTTTTACTCATCAAGCTGTACCAGGATATCAGAAGTGCTTGCCTTTTAATTGCAGAAATCCTATGTTGCTGTAAATAATGGACGATTAATTCAGAATATATACAAATGAGATTACAGCTGGAAACACAGGCAGATGGTAATGGGCAAGTTAGTCCCACTGTGATTATTTTAAATATTATTCAAGCAGCCTGATGAGTGACATCTTCATACAGATAAATCATGTTTATGCCAGCTTATTGCAATCAGTGTGCAAACTGCTTATGATAAGAGGAGCCCTGCAATAAAGTAGCATTAATGAATATGAAGCAATAAATTTATAATACTGCTTACCATCACCATCATTAGAGACTATTTTAGAAATCATTGTTTTACGTAAGAGGAGCATCATAGCTTTGTGATCTTCACAATGCTGCTTTGGGACAGGACAATTATGTGCCGTCGTTTATTCAAGGTCACTCGGGCATGACTGGTTAATGTTTTTTCCAGTCTGGGACCAATGTTCCAAATCTACAGCAAAATGATGAGATGGAAGTGTCTTTCTCTGTCGGCTTGTGAAGATTGAGTGCAGAATGAGTTTAGGGATGTGTCAGATGAGACTTAGTCTCACAGCACAGAGCAGTCCATACTTCACAGAAGTCATATATCAATCCAAGTAGGAAGGTGGAAAAGTGGCTTGTGTAGCAACATAACATAACCGTTTAGCAGCACTGTTAATTTTATGTTTGAAGTTTAATAGCCTCACTCAGTATGACTGCCGACTGCCAAAATGTGAAATTTAAAAAAAATATATATTTGGTGTTGAATTAGTTGCAGTTTTTAATTTATAATGTTTATGCCTATTCTCACCCTAGAGCTCATTGGCTCACTCCTATTCCAATGTCTTCAGTCACCTCCAGCTTGTAAAATATCAGAGACTCTAAAAGGAGACAGAAAGGACTACAGATGCTGGAAGCTAGAGTCAAAAAATGTGGAGTTGGAAAAGCACAGCAGGTCAGGCAGCATCCGAGGAGCAGGAAAGTCAATGTTTCAGGTCAGAACCCATCTCCAGGTCTGGGAAGGGTGAGGGAAGCCCAGAAATAAATAGAGGGAAGGTGTGGGACTGCGGGAAGCGTAGGAGAGATGGAGATCGGTGGATGCAAGTAGGGGGCTGTTGTGGTTGGTCAGTGAAGTGACTTCACCTGATGAAGAAGCAGCACTCTGAAAGCTTGTGATTTCAAATAAGCCTGGAGAACTGTAACCAGATGACTGCAGACTTTCTCCACCCAAGTCCAACACCGGCATCTCCACATCATGGTCATATTCAGTGCAAAGAAAAATCAACAGACATCCAGAATCAAACACTGAATAATTGGATACTGTATCCAGTCTTCAGCCCAGATTTTACTTTTATGCTGAGTGGGGGAATCTTTAAAGCACTTAGTCTATTCGCAATTTGCAATGTTAACACTTGATTGGTTTGAAGCAAGAGGAGTATAGAAAGTGCAGGAGATTATTAAGAAAGTTAGTGTATGCCCAAAGGAGGTTTGTAAATATATCAAGAAGAAGAAGTTAACCAAGAAAACAGTGGAGCTCATTAGCACCAAAAGGGCAATCTGTGTGTGGAGCCAAAAGGCATTGGTACTTTAGATCTGTCTTTACTTGGGAAGGAGGACGTACAGTCATTCTTCCGTATGTGTCCCCCTGTAAAAGTATATTCACATGATTCAGAAGCTAACTTCAAATATCACACAGTATCATTGTCACATATCCTTTGAGCATACAGAAAATATACCAGAGCCTGTTTGATCATTTTAAATGATCTATTCCAAATAATGTTGCTGCACATGTTCTGGATTTTTTTTGGTCCTTGTTCATGTAACATTTTTCATTAGAAATATCAGAAGGTTGCTTTGATCCTACATTTTAATGAGAAAATTGAAAGACCCTTATGACTTCACCCACTTACATGTAAGTGCTCTCCAGTTATAATTCATTCCCTTTCATTCCTTCCAAATGATGGATGGTGCCTGACTTAAGGAGTTTAATTGATATATACAGATAAAAGCAAACTCGCACCAAATGGGTTATAAATCCAACAGATGGAAATTTCTGAGTTTATTTTCAACCAAGAAGCTGACAAAATTTGTTTCAGTTTTTGCATGAAAACCATGTTACACTGGCTTGTCATTTCAAAGTGATTAAGGAGAAAGTAACATTCTTTTCATCTAACTTCGGTAAAACCATGTGCAAGTATCCGATATATCACATTAAAATTAGTCAGCATTTAAGAAACGTCTAATGAATGAAGCCATAAAGAAAGCATTGAAAATGCTTCATGTTTGACAAATGCAATGTAGTTTTTCCTTCAAGAGTTGACTGTGTTGATAAAGTGAGTGCAGTTGATGAAGCAGAAATAGATTTCCAGAAATGGTTTGATAAAGTGCCTGACAAGAGGCTTTTTAGAAATGTACAGCCCTGTATTTTAATAGTAAATACAACAAGATAAAAAGCATGATAGACAGAGAGCAAAGAGTTAAGATAAATGAGCTTTGCAAGGTTCAATGTAATAGTGTCCCTATCTCTGGACGAGAAGGTCCAGGTTTGAGTTCCACTCGATGATCATGGAGGATGCATTCATAAGTGGACTAACAGGATTGATTGGCCTTCTCATATGCCCAATGACAGGTAGTAAGAGCAAAGGAGTTTGGTGGTCAACTATCCTGCAGAGGGCAATTGCAAACCGCGACAGCAATTTGATTACAAGAATGAACAATCCAATGGAAGTCTTTAACTAAAGCCGTGGAAACGAGGCTGGGACAAAAGGCGGGCAGAAAGATTCATGGTTGGTAATGGCTCAGTGCAAAGATTAGAGTTGAGCCTATTATTGTTTTCTGTTCATATACTTTATCAAGATATGGACAAAACAGTAACTTCTTGGAATGAAATTAATTCATAGATGCCATTTCTTTGCTAATGCAGGAGTGAAGCATACCATGATGAGATCATCCAGAACTCTGCTGCCTATTCCCTATTTTGCACCAACTCCCACAACATGTGGACACTAAACTATGCTGGCTCCCAGTCAAACAATATCTTGATTTTAAAATTTGTATTCAACTTTTCAATTCCTTCCAGGGTCTTGACCTCTGTTCACTGCCCTCCAATTGCACAACCCACCGAGATCATTGTCCTTCTTTAATTGTGGTCTGATTGAGCATCCATGATTTTACTTGTTCCACTATTGACAGCATGTTTCCACTTGTATGGGCCCTATGTTCTGGAATTCCCCTTCTTAACATTTCCACCTCTTTACCTCACTCTCCTCCTTTAAAACATGCTTTAAGACCCACCATTTCTGCCAAGCATTTGATCATCTGACCTAATATCACCTCACGTGGGTCAGTCCCACATTTTATTTCAAAATGCTCCAGTCGAAACACTTTGGAATATTTATTTTGCAAATATACCATAGAAATCTGTTATTGGTGGTTGGACAATCAATGTCCTGTTATTTATTGGAAAAGTACAGAGGGTGTATGCTTCTGAGGAGTCTCATGTGAAAATCACGAATTCCGTTGTTAAGGATGACCATCAACTGAAAAGATTAACATTCCAGTGACTTGTCTTCCTGTATCTCCACGATTAATGCAGGCACTGAAACTACAGAGATGTTGGATGAATATGAAATAGATCTAATTGATTTTTCATTGCATTTTAATAGCTCATTCGCAAACAAACTCACTGACTGCTTCTGCATTTCATTTGCTGAAAGACCGTTAGCAGTAATTCCACCCAATGTATTTCTGGTGGATACAACCACAGCATATATCCTGCTTACAATGATAGCTTGTAAGAGTTTCTAATGTAAGAACTCTAGCAAATTTGTCAAACATAATTTGCCTTTAACAAAACCGTGTAGACTCAGTTTACATTAAACTTTTCTAAAAGTCCTACCATTTTTTTCAAATAATGAAATATAGCATTTTCCCAATGACAGATATTAAACTAACAGACCTAT